>NW_028277040.1:2104224-2404827 GCF_059951505.1 Python bivittatus | reverse complement strand
CTGGAAGCACTAGTAATGTAAGTCAAGGACCACAGTGAAAAAAAATGGGGCTAAGATTAAAAATAAAGACGACAGTATGACCATGTGACACTTTCCTCCGTGAGCTGCACTGGTTGCCAGTTTGCTTCCAGGTGTGATTCATGGTGCTGGTTATGACCTATAAAGTCCTTCATGGCATAGGACCTGGTTATTTGGGCACCCACCTATTTCCCGTATGGTCTACCTGGCTGGTACGAGTTGACAGGCTTGCTGTGCTCTGGGTCCTTTCAATTCGATAGGGTCAACTTTCGGGACCCAGGAAGCATGCTTTCTCTGCTGTGGCACCTGCAGTCTGCATTGAGGTTCCTCTTGAAATCCATGTGGCTCCCATCCTGATGCTGTTCTGAATGGCTTTAAAGACCTTGCTGTTCTCCCAGGCATTGGAGTAGAGTGGATAGAGCCCCTTGTGGTATGTGCATGTATATGTGTGTGTGTGTGTGTGTGTGTGTGTTGTTGGCTGGACTACCAACTTCTTTTTCTTCTTTATTTTCCTTGCTCTTTATTTTTATTATTCATGTTGTATTTTATTGTTTCTTATACTGTAAACCACCCAGAGTTGTCTGGAATTGGGCAGCACCTAAATTGAATAAGTTAAATTAAAATCAAATGACAACAGGTGCAGCAAGCAGCCTTAGAATTAATAATGAAGATACTGACATGATGGACAGCTTCTGCCTTTTAGGCTCAACTATCAACAATAAAGGAACCAAAAGTCAAGAAATATGCTGCAGACTAGCACTTGATAGGATAGCCATGAAGGCCTTGGAAAAGATACTAAGATTCTGTAATATGCCTATACTTGCTGCTATGACAATAATAAAATATTTATTTCAGTCATTTACCAGTACAATACATGAATATCATGCAATGTTATATAACACTAGAACCTACATACAGTCAGGTCCAGAAATATTGGGACATCGACACAATTCTAACATCTTTGGCTCTATACACCACCACAATGGATTTGGAATGAAACAAACACAATGTGCCTTAACTGCAGACTGTCCGCTTTAATTTGAGGGTATGTACATCCAACTCAGGTGAACGGTGTAGGAATTACAACAGTTTGCATATGTGCCTCCCACTTGGTAAGGGACCAAAAGTAATGGGACAGAATAATAATCATAAATCAAACTTTCCCTTTTTAATACTTGGTTGCAAATCCATTGCAGTCAATCACAGCCTGAAGTCTGGAACGCATAGACATCACCAGACGCTGGGTTTCATCCCTGGTGATGCTCTGCCAGGCCTCTACTGCAACTGTCTTCAGTTCCTGCTTGTTCTTGGGGCATTTTCCCTTCAGTTTTGTCTTCAGCAAGTGAAATGCATGCTCAATGGGATTCAGGTCAGGTGATTGACTTGGACATTGCATAACATTCCACTTCTGTCCCTTCAAAAACTCTTTGGTTGCTTTTGCAGTATGCTTTGGGTCATTGTCCATCCGTACTGTGAAGCGCCGTCCAATGAGTTCTGCAGCATTTGGCTGAATGTGAGCAGATAATATTGCCCGAAACACTGCAGAATTCATCCTGCTGCTTTTGTCAGCAGTCACATCATCAATAAATACAAGAGAACCAGTTCCATTGGCAGCCATACATGCCCACGCCATGACACTACCACCACCATGCTTCACTGATGAGGTGGTATGCTTAGGATCATGAGCAGTTCCTTTCCTTCTCCATACTCTTCTCTTCCCATCACTCTGGTACAAGTTGATCTTGGTCTCATCTGTCCATAGGATGTTGTTCCAGAACTGTGAAGGCTTTTTTAGATGTTGTTTGGCAAACTCTAATCTGGCCTTCCTGTTTTTGAGGCTCACCAATGGTTTACATCTTGTGGTGAACCCTCTGTATTCACTCTGGTGAAGTCTTCTTTTGATTGTTGACTTTGACACACATACACCTACCTCCTGGAGAGTGTTCTTGATCTGGCCAACTGTTGTGAAGGGTGTTTTCTTCACCAGGGAACGAATTCTTCGATCATCCACCACAGTTGTTTTCCGTTGTCTCCCGGGTCTTTTGGTGTTGCTGAGCTCGCCAGTGTGTTCCTTCTTTTTGAGAATGTTCCAAACAGTTGTTTTGGCCACGCCTAATGTTCTTGCTATCTCTCTGATGGGTTTGTTTTGTTTCTTCGGCCTAATGATGGCTTGCTTCACTGATAGTGACACTCTTTGGATCTCATCTTGAGAGTTGACAGCAACAGATTCCACATGCAAATAGCACACTTGAAATGAACTCTGGGCCTTTTCTCTGCACATTGTAATTGGGGTACTGAGGGGATATCACACACCTGGCCATGGAACAGCTGAGAAGCCAATTGTCCCATTACTTTTGGTCCCTTACCAAGTGGGAGGCACATATGCAAACTGTTGTAATTCCTACACCGTTCACCTGAGTTGGATGTACATACCCTCAAATTAAAGCGGACAGTCTGCAGTTAACGCACATTGTGTTTGTTTCATTCCAAATCCATCGTGGTGGTGTATAGAGCCAAAGATGTTAGAATTGTGTCGATGTCCCAATATTTCTGGACCTGACTGTAGGTAGCATATCTATATACTACTAAAACTCTCGTGTCTGTACCCTTCAACTGGGTGAAATGGTGTGTCATAGAGCAACAATTTTTGAACCAAGTTACCTCAAATGGGCTAACTTACAGAATGTGTCCAAAATCTGGGACCCATGGAATTGAAATTTAGGAAATTTGTGGCTTTTTCAGCACTGCTGTGCTGCTGTGGTCAGCCCAGGTCACGTGATCGTCATGGGTGTATCTCCAACCTCTTTCCCATCTCCCTCTGTCCACTGTGTTCAATCAGCTGGCGGCAAGAACTGATAGGTGAGTGGTGATTGACTGCTTTGGAAATGAGGCAGAAATTTGAAATTTCTTAATGGCTGTAGACGTTGAGGGAACGATGAGGGAGTGACCTGGATGCCTATTGGCAAGATAGGGCTGGCTGGGGGATGCCGGTGGTCAATGGGTGAGCCCTCTTCCTCCCTTGAGGGAGGGGGCCCTTGGGGACATGCCAGAATGGGGAGCAGGAGTGCACTTTTTCTCATGGTCCATGGCTCCCTTTGTTCCACTACCACCCCAGCAAAGTCGCAGGCAATTCCACAGGTCAGTTGAAGTGGAGGCTTCACAGGAGCTCTCCAGAGGGTCATGAGGGGAGAGGCAAATGGTGCAAGCCTATATTACATGTGGAAAGAGAGGAAGGGAGGGAGGAAGATTTCTGATGCTCCCTGTCAGCTTCCCACAAGCAAAGTCAATGGGGAAGCCAGCAGCAAGTTGCAAGTCACTCCCACTCCCACTGCTTTTTTGCCCTTGGTCATTCTGTTTCTCTATTTAGGTAAGGAAACATCTCTGAAATGATGACCCAATGGGTCATGGGTTGTCTAGTAATATATAAAATTAAACGTTAGTCCAAAATTTATTTAAAAAACTAAAGCTACTCTAAAAGAGTTAAGAGAATTAAGATGAGGATCACTGCCTTGTCGTGGCGAAGGGGCTTGCGTAACTCAGTGAAGCCATGAGCTATACCGTGCAGGGCCACCCAAGACGGACAGGTCATGACAGAGAGTTCTGACAAAATGTGGTCCACTGGAGAAGGAAATGGCAACCCACTCCAGTATCCTTGCCAAGAAAACCCCATGGACAATGTTAAAAGGCTAAAAGATATGACGCCGGAAGATGAGCCCCTCAGGTCGGAAGGTGTCCAATATGCTACTGGGGAAGAGCGGAGGGCAATTCCAAGTAGCTCCAGAAAGAGTGAAGCGGCTGGGCCAAAGCCGAAAGGACGTTCAGCTGTGGATGTATCTGGAAGCGAAAAGAAGGTCCGATGCTGCAAAGAACAATATTGTATAGGTACCTGGAATGTAAGATCTATGAACCAAGGCAAGCTGGATGTGGTCAAGCATGAGATGACAAGACTGAACATCGACATCTTGGGAATCAGCGAACTGAAATGGACGGGAATGGGTGAATTTAATTCGGGTGACCATTATATCTACTACTGTGGGCAAGAAACCCTTAGAAGAAATGGAGTTGCAATCATAGTCAATAAGAGAGTCGGAAAGGCAGTAATGGGGTACAACCTCAAAAACGACAGAATGATCTCAGTGCGTATCCAAGGCAAACCATTCAATATCACAGTCATCCAAGTCTATGCCCCAACCACTGATGCTGAAGAAGCTGAGGTTGACCGCTTCTATGAAGACCTACAACATCTTCTAGAACTAGCACCAAAAAAAGATGTCCTTTTCATCATAGGGGATTGGAATGCTAAAGTAGGAAGTCAAGGAGTAATCGGAATAACAGGCAAGTTTGGCCTTGGAGTACAAAATGAAGCAGGGCAAAGGCTAATAGAGTTCTGTCAAGAGAACAAGCTAGTCATAGCAAACACTCTTTTCCAACAACACAAGAGACGACTCTACACATGGACATCACCAGATGGTCAATACCGAAACCAGATTGATTACATACTTTGCAGCCAAAGATGGAGAAGCTCTATACAGACAGCAAAAACAAGACCAGGAGCTGACTGTGGCTCAGATCATGAGCTTCTTACTGCAAAATTTAGGCTTAAATTGAAGAATGTAGGGAAAACCACTAGACCACTCAGGTATGACTTAGATCATATTCCTTGTGAGTACACAGTGAAGGTGATGAATAGATTTAGAGGATTAGATTTGGTAGACAGAGTGCCTGAAGAACTATGGACGGAGGTCCGTAACATTGTACAGGAGGCAGCAACTAAAACCATCCCAAAGAAAAGAAATGCAAGAAAGCAAAATGGCTGTCTGATGAGGCTTTACAAATAGCTGTGGAAAGAAGGAATGCGAAAAGCAAGGGTGAAAGGGAAAGATATAAGCAACTGAATGCAGATTTCCAGAGAATAGCCAGGAGAGATAAGAAGGCCTTCTTAAATGAACAATGCAAAGAAATTGAGGAAAACAATAGAATGGGGAAGACTAGAGATCTCTTCAAGAAAATTGGAGATATGAAAGGAACGTTTAGTGCAAAGATGGGCATGATAAAGGACAAAAAAGGCAGGGAGCTAACAGAAGCAGAAGAGATTAAGAAGAGGTGGCAAGAATACACAGAAGAACTATACAAGAAAGATCTTAATGTCCCTGATGTCCACGCTGGTGTGATCGCTGACCTTGAGCCAGACATCCTAGAGAGTGAAGTCAAGTGGGCCTTAGGAAGCATTGCTAACAACAAAGCTAGTGGAGATGACAGTATTCCAGCTGAGTTATTTAAAATACTAAAAGACGATGGTGTTAAAGTGCTGCACTCAATATGCCAGCAAGTTTGGAAAACGCAACAGTGGCCACGGGATTGGAAAAGGTCAGTTTATGTTCCAATTCCAAAGAAGGGCAATGCCAAAGAATGCTCAAACTATCGCACAATTGCACTCATTTCACATGCTAGCAAGGTTATGCTCAAAATCCTACAAGCTAGGCTTCAGCAATACATGAACCGAGAACTACCGGATGTACAAGCTGGGTTTCGAAGAGGCAGAGGAACTAGAGATCAAATCGCCAACATTCGCTGGATCATGGAGAAAGCACGAGAGTTCCAGAAAAATATCTACTTCTGCTTCATTGACTATGCAAAAGCCTTTGATTGTGTGGATCACAACAAACTGTGGCAAATTCTTAAAGAGATGGGAGTACCAGACCACCTTACCTGTCTCCTGAGAAATCTGTATGCAGGCCAAGAAGCAACAGTTAGAACCAGTCACGGAACAACCGATTGGTTCAAAATAGGGAAAGGTGTACGACAAGGCTGTATACTGTCACCCTGCTTATTTAACCTATATGCAGAGTACATCATGAGAAATGCCAGGCTGGAAGAATCACAAGCCGGAATTAAGATTGCAGGGAGAATCATCAACAACCTCAGATATGCAGACGATACCACCCTAATGGCAGAAAGTGAAGAAGAACTAAAGAGCCTCTTGATGAGGGTGAAAGAGGAGAGTGCGAAAGCTGGTTTGAAACTCAACATTAAAAAAACTAAGATCATGGCATCTGGACCCATCAATTCCTGGCAAATAGAAGGGGTAGAAATGGAAGCAGTAACAGACTTCATTTATTTGGGCTCCAAGATCACCGCAGATGGAGACTGCAGCCATGAAATTAAAAGACGCTTGCTCCTTGGGAGGAAAGCTATGGCAAGCCTAGATAGCATATTAAAAAGCAGAGACGTCACCTTGCCGACAAAGATCCGCATAGTCAAAGCTATGGTTTTTCCAGTAGTAATGTATGGCTGTGAGAGCTGGACCATAAAGAAGGCGGAGCGCCGAAGAATTGATGCCTTTGAACTGTGGTGCTGGAGAAGACTCTTGAGAGTCCCCTGGACTGCTAGGAGGTCAAACCAGTCAATCTTAAAGGAAATCAACCCTGATTGCTCATTGGAAGGATCGATAATGAAGCTCAAGCTCAGATACTTTGGTCACCTAATGCGAAGAGAGGACTCTTTGGAAAAGACCCTGATGCTGGGAAAGATTGAAGGCAAAAGGAGAAGAGGACGGCAGAGGATGAGATGGTTAGATAGCATCACTGAAGCAATGAGCATGAAACTGAGCAAACTCAGGGAGGCAGTGAAGGACCGGAAGGCCTGGCGCAGTATGGTTCATGGGGTCACGGAGAGTCGGACACGACTTAACGACTAAACAACAACAACAATGCCACTTAAGAATAGTAAATATCTATGCCTATACCTACAAAGATCGGAAGTATTCTGGCTGTGCTTTTGTCTGTGACATTCTACTGAGTCAAAGTTGGACTCTGAAGAAGCAGGACAGAAAGAGTATTGATGCTTTTGAACTTTGGTGATGGAGAAGACTCCTGAGAATACCATGGATAGCCAAGAAAACAAAGAAGAAATCAACCCTAAATTCTCATTTGAAGCACAAATGATCTGATGCAAATTATCATATTCTGGGGACATTATGGAAAGAGCAGCTCCCTTGAGAAGTCCATAATGTTGGGAAAGGTGGAAGAAAATTAGAAGATGATCAGCAATAAAATGAATTGACTCAATTACAATAATGATGGTTGTACCTGCGGGAGACCTGAAGGACCAGCTTGGGGACCGATCATCCTGGAGAAAGATGACTAAGAGACAACACTGACTTGATGGGATATAATCAAACAATTAATGAATTAAATGTAATCTTTGATGTTCCATATTTCCATCAGTGGTGGTCTCTAAAGTGGTTTGAAATGTTATGAAACAAATTAAAAACCTGACACAATTTAAACGTCTCAAAAAAGATGTTTGAAGATGATAATGAAGAAGAGTACTTGTTTGGTCTTAGACCATAAAGATAATAATAAAAAATACAATACCTTGCTTGTATCCTCCTCAGGACACAGCAGGTGAAAATAATCTAAACAAGCACAGATGGCTAAGGGGACATTCCAGACTGAATGTTTTCCCTTTTCTCCCAAAACCAAATTATCCTGATCACACAAGCTGGAACTAATGGGCTACATCTAACTTTAGGCAGAAAGTCTTCCTCTTTTGCAGTAAGATTTCTCTTCATGATTCTCCCCTTCCAAATATCTATGCTTATTCGAAATCCCCCAAATCACTGGAGCAGATTTAGGTATTGCAGGGAGAAAAATCCATCCCACTCATAGCTGTTCCTACCACCAAAATGGCACTGTTAAATAAAATGCAATGAAATAGGGCATGAGCGTTTGTGGGAGTGAGGATGGGGGTCAACAGCACTGCAATGGCATGGGATGATCAAAGCCCTGCCCTTTTTTATGTGTCTAATATGTGTGACGCCTGTTAAAAGGGGCAGGCCTTCTATCACCCTTTTATGCCTATCATTCTGGTACTGTTGATCAGGGGGGAATCTGCCCTGCCTGCAGATAGCCCTGAAGCGGGCAGAAGAGGGAGAGAGAAATTAAAATGCCAGTTCCAATTTCTCTGTTTATACTCATACAGCAATTATTCAAAGTTATGACAGCACTGAACAAGTGGTACTTACGATCGGTCCTCAAAGTTCTGGCCATTGCAGTACCTCCGCAGTCACACAATCGTGATTTGGGTGCTTGGCAACCAGCTTGCACTTACAATACAAGGTCATGTGATCGTCATTTGTGTCCTTCCCTGCCAGCTTCCCACAAGCAAAGTGAATGGGGAAGATGGCAGGGAAGGTTGCAAGTTGCTCCTGTAAGTCATTCCTGTAAGTAGCTCCTGCTTTTTCTCCCGAGGAGCCCCACAGTGGAATACACTCCATAGCACCCCCCTGCCCACTCTGTAGCACATGTCTACTCTCTCTAATGCCCACCCATGGCCCCTGCCAGCCTGCCCACACTCCCTAGCACCTGCCTGAGGCGCTCCCCCCCCAGGGCACCTGTGCACCCCCCTGTTCTCCTTGCCTGGGACTCCCACTTAACAGCCTGTACAGTCCCGGGGTTACAACAGCAACCAGGATTGCCGTCTCTAAGCAGCGTGGTCATGTGATGTCTTGCTTTACAACTGCATTTCTTAGCAATGGCAATCCCAGTCCCAATTGCCATCATAACTCAAAGATGGTATCTGTGGAGTCCTTGGGGTTCTCTGAGCTTGGTTCTTTTCTTGCAAACATTTCATTACCCGGCTAGGTAACATCTTCAGTGCTAAAATGGGATGGGGTTTGCTCTCTGTTTATATACTGTTGCATGCCCTGCCAGTGCTGGTGGGGGTGGGGGTTTTGTTTTGCTCCTCTGGTAGTTCTTTGATTGGCATGTGTTTGCTGCTTGATTGTGTGCATGGTGGTAACCTTTGCTTATCTGGGTGATGATTGCTGGTGATTGATTGCTGGTGATTGATTGCTGGTGAGGCGATCTTCTGGTCCTTTGTCTCTTTTGAATAGTATATAGATGCTGTTAATCTCTATATGGTATCTCTGTAGCACATAAACCAACAAAATCACTCCAAAATACCCTAAGTAAACCAAAAGACCCAGAAGCCCAAGAAGAAAAAGCAGGAGTCATCTACAACATACAGTGTAAGGACTGTAACAAACACTACGTAGGACAGACAGGCAGAAGACTAGCAGAGCGCATCCATGAGCACCAACTAGCAGTCAGAAGACATGATGAAAATTCCTTAATCTCACCACACATGGACAGACTCAACCATAGTTTTAACTGGGAAACCAAGCTAAATCCAAATATGCAAGAGAATTCTTGGAAGCCTGGTACACAGACAAGGCAGCAATTAACAGACACATAGAGATTAACAGCATCTACATACTATTCAAAAGAGACAAAGGACCAGAAGATTGCCTCACCAGCAATCATCACCCAGATAAGCAAAGGTTACCACCAGGCACACAATCAAGCAGCAAACATATGCTGATTGAAGAACTACCAGAGGAGCAAAACAAAACCCCACTCTTACTAGCACTGGCAAGGCAGGCCACAGCACAGAAACAGAGAGCAAACCCCATCCCATTTTAGCACGGAAGATGTTACCTAGCTGGGTAATGAAACGTTTGCAAGAAAAGAACCAAGCTCAGAGAACCCCAAGGACTCCACAGTTCAACCCTGAGCTACACATATTCACCGCTAAAGATGGTATCTGTATGACCATTCTGTGGGTTATAATCAATTGCCTTTACTCTCTAAACCAGTCATATCAGTCATAGCATCCTAAAAATAGAAAGTGCTAAATTATCTTTGTTAAAATGTTAAAAACTGAGGCTAGATCTGTCTTAAGTACGTTTGTTATCCTTTCCCTCATGAATGGTATATAGGTCTAAAAGGGACATGTCCCCCCATGAGCCTGCCTGCTCACTGAGGTCAGCAGCAAATTCACATATAGACATGGAGAGGTGAGGTGGAATGGGGCTTCCACAATTGCTAAGTTCAACCTGTGGAACATTAGCACATACCCATGAAAACTGATTGGCTTCTTCCACCTTTCTATCACCTTTCTATCTATTTCTGAGTATTATCAAGACTTTCATTTTTGATTCTCAGTGCTTGTGAGTAGGTTTCATTTCTGTTTCCTAGGATATAGTGCTTTTTATTGTTTTTTATTGATTTTTCTATCGATCCTTTTGTTGTTTTAAAATTGATGTTTGCAAGTTGTTTGGGCTGAAAACTGGAGACTGAATGAATGAAGGGTCTCCTACTGGTTCCAAGGATGAGCTAAATTTTGAACTCAGATCTCCCAGCTCTTAAGCCCTTATCCTATCAGTGCAGGATTAGGCCCCAGTTAAAAAGAGGATTTATTCTCACCAGCGCTATTACTGGTGCTACTATTAGCACATGAACCATTTTAAATGGTTGTAACCAATGTATATTTCAGTTTGCAGGTAACATAGCTTATAACCATTCCAATATTTTTGTTTCAGTCATTACAGAGTCACAACTAGTAGATAACACTGGGGAATATTTGTTCATGGTTGTTGGTTTGTGAGATTCTTAGGCATTGCTCCATTGGTATTATCCTGAAGACGCTGTTCTCTCTGTCTGCCTTCTGTTGATGAGTAATGTGCTGATTTGGGTGGGGGTGGGAAAATTCTCATGCTGTTATTCAGGTTGGATTCTAATAAATAAACACATAAACTCTGGAGCTAACCTGTTTTTGAAAGATGCATATGATCACAGCCTTATCACTGCAGAGAAGGAAGTAAGCAATACTATTTAATTCAACATCAATTTCTCACTTAAGTGCAAGGACACATATCAAATATTGTTAAATTATTTTAATTTTATGTGCCAAGAGCCACTGCTTCCATTTAATGACTTGGGAAAAGCCACTGCTTTTTCAATATTAAGATAATAACCTCAACCTAATTGCTATGCAAACAGTGGAATTTTTTTATTTTCTATTTTTTTCTAATTTTAGTTATGCTTTAAATATTTTTAACAAGCAATTTATTAACATCACAATGTCTTAAAATAGCAAAATCTCAAAGCACAATCAAAACATAGTATAAGAATACAAAGTGCAAAAGCTAAAGCTAGCTCGATACAACTAAACGATACTATATCATTTGAGTCGAGGGTAAATTGTGTGAGGTCAAGAGTTCTCAAACACTGATACTGCAACCTGCTAAAATGGAAAAAAAAAAAAAGAATTTCTGTGATTTTCCTAAAGATTTCATTGGGATTATGGTTGAGCTAGAAATATAACACGTTCATTAATAAAATGTTAACCTAAACAATGACCAAAAAATTACAACTGTTTTGCATGACTTGTTTCCAGATTTCATTTTAGTTTGCTTGGCTTCCTACTCTCAACTTTTTTGCATGTGCATGCGCATTCCTGAAGGAAATACACACCACATCCTCCCAGGAGGATAATCAGGGAGCATGCCTGGGAGCAAAGGCAGAAGGAAGTGACCCTGACAAAGAGCAGCCAGAATCACAGGCCAAAAAGGGAAACGGAGTAACCCATTTCTTCTCCCTGCTCCCTACTGCCCCTTGTGGTCAGCGGGTTGGGAGGTGCCAAAGACTCAGTGCCGCTGAAGTTACACTTCTAATGACATTTTCATCGTGCTTTCTTGTTTCAGACTTACTTGTATCAGCAATACTTGTAGTTTGATCATCTTTAGCTTTTTTCTTGCCATCTAAAAAGAGCTCCCATTTTAAAAGGCTAGAAATGCAAAATAACAGAGAAAAACACACCGAACTTCACTAACACATACACATCTACTTACAAATAGGCTACTAGTCACCACACTGGTGGAAACACCAGAGACAGACACATACAGGTAGTCCTCATTTAGCGACTGCCTCGTACAGCGACTGTTTGCAGTTAAGACAGTGATGAGAAAGTAACTTTGCAACCAAACCTCACATTTATGACCTTCACAGGTCTGTAAAGCAAAGGAAAGATGAAATAAGATCATAAGTACAGTTGCGGTTTCACTTAGCAACCGCTTCGCTTAAGAACCAAGTTGCCAGTCCCAGTTGTGGTTGCTAAACAAGGACTACCTGTAGTTCCAAGAAAAGCCAAATCCAACTTCGGATGATCATTGTCAGTAGATTGCCAAAATCCAATTACAGTTTGTACATACATGATCAATAATTGTGCAGAAATGAGAGTTTTGTCTGTTTCAACTGCATTAAAAACTCAGACCATAAAATACAATATGATTTAATAAACCCAAATTACAAAACTTTATCAACATTTTTGACACAATGGATTGTAACAGATAAATTTGAACATTTTGTAAAATCAATAGATATGGGGGTATAAAAACTTCATTTCAAAATAACATTATTTGACATAAATAATAATTTATGAAATATAATATTGCTGGTAGCTTAGATGTGTTGCACCTCCCAAGAAAAGGAAGCAAGTGGAAAAGCAGTTTGTAGACTTGGTAATACTCAAAAGTCTGGCCTGAAAAAAACCCCAACAACTATGACCACCCCCCAGGGCATCGACTCCCTGTGTTATATAACCAGCGAAATGTTTAAAAGTAGTCCTTGTAATCATAAAATCCATTGTTCTTCTGACATTTTTCTCCATAAACTATCTTTAAAAATTGTGTTGTCAAATTTAGTAAGTCAATGTATTTATATTTATATTACAGTATCTACTAGAACTAAATATTCTAAACTCTTTTTTTTCTTGTTTCCTCATGTACTTTTATACCGTTAAGCATATAATATGCCTAGTTAGTGACAAAAAGTTGTGACAATAAATTTGCATACTCTAGGAGATTATTTTAGATCCAGTGATTTGAAAACAGATCTTACAGGTAAAGGGAGAAAATTTAATTTTAGTAACGTGAACTTGCAGGATTCTAGGAGCTGCAAGAAGTATTGTACAGGTAATCCTTGACTTATGACTATTTGTTCAGCGACCGTTCAAAGTTACAATGGCACTGAATGAATGGCAGTTGCCACCAGTCCTCAGAGTTACAACCACCCCAGCACCCCCATGGTAACATGATCACGATCTGGGTGTTTGGCAATCCATTTACACTTATGACCAGTTGCCAAGTGTCCTGTGATCATTTTGCAAAAATAAAACCAGAATGCAGATCAAATTTACAGATTTATAGAACTGAAAATCTGCTCATTTTTCATTCACATTCATAATCTGTAAGGGTAAAATCACTTTTGCAACTTTCCATGACAGCTTCCCCAGAAAGTCAAAGGGGAAGCTGGCAGGGAAGATTGCAAGTCACTAGGGTAAGTTTCCCCCACTTGCGCACCCTTTCCCAGCCCCTCTGCACTCTCACTGCGCTGTCCACTTATGCACTCCCGTGCACCCTCCCCAGCCCTTGTGGCACCTCTCATGCTCCCTCCCTAACCCACATAGCACTTCTTGTGCATCCTCATGGCATCTCTTGTGCATCCCCACCACTCTCCTCAACCCTCCCCAACCCTCACAGCACTTCTCATGCACCCCACGCAACCTCGCACATCCACATGCACCTTCAACCCTCCCCAACCCATGCAGCACCTCTCAGGCACCCCCTGCACAAGAGATCACTCTTTGGTGATCTTAGCATTTCTATAGAAATTAAAAATGAGCAGATTTCCAATTCTATATATCTGTAAATTTGATCTGCATTCTGGTTTTATTTTTGCCTTAAAGTATCCAAATAATTTGAAAATTACTGAAAATTATAAAATTATTTATAAACTAGTAACTCTGCAGTTGGCAATACTTTTTATTTCACCACTTTTTTCCAATCACAATTCACATGCACAAACAGGTATCCTGTTGTGATTGCTGTACCAAATTATATCCAGATAGCCTTTTCATTCTACTTTCAATAAATGCACAAATAAATTAAATCACATTCATAATCTGTACGGGTAAGAATACATTAAATGATATGCTTCAATGGTAGAATGTCTAAAAATAGGATCAAATTTTGGAAAAATTTGTTCATACCCTATTCTAGTAGAAATGTATCTCACAGTGCTGTGCATTGGTTTTAAAGAAGCCACCAATTCAGAAATCTAAATAACAGCACAATCTGATTTGTACTAGGGGAACAATGCCTTTGCAAGAGAACGATGTGTTTACTTTAATGCGTGTGCTCATCCCCAATTTATAACTTCAAATCCAAGTTCTTCTCACCCTTCTGCTTATGAATCGATTATGTGTGTAATGTGCCCATGGAGATAGATACAAGTTACCCAGCGTGAGATTCTGCAATGTTTAAAGCATCATTTAGAAGTCAGTCAATACCCGTAAAGAAGGCAAACATAGAGGTATTTCTTATACTCATCAATTGAATGTACATACCCTCCAACCTTCAACTTTGGTTTACATAATTGCAATGTAAATAGATCTACATACCTACAGGCCCAAATTCAAAATAGTTAACAGTAAATTTTACTCTACTGCAGATCAGTTGAAGAGGTACACGTTTTGAAACCTTAGATTCATAGTTGGAAATATATGGAAATATAAAAGCAAAATATCAAGGGAAAATATAAAGAACATTACTACATGCATCAGTACTTGTGAAGCTATCCTTCCTAATGTAATCCTATATTCCTGAAAAGCCATCCTGGAAGAGCATGGAATACTCCACTATGAGGAGCTTATCTAAAACTTATGAAAATATGTAAGAAGAGATTAATAGAGGGGAAGACACAACACTGTTCTCGTTTTCTGTTGACGGTCTTACAGATAGTCCTCGAGATACGACTATTCGTTCAGCAACTGTCCAATGTTATGATGATAATGCATGAAGGGACTTATGATTGGTCCTCAAAGTTCTGGCCACTGAAGCGCCCCCATGATCATGTGAACAAAATTCAGGCACTTGGCAATCAGCTGGCACTTACGACTGGTTTCAGCATCCTGCAGTCACGTGATCACCATTGCCAACCTTCTCTGCCAGCTTCCCACAAGCAAAGTCAATGAGGAAGCTGGCAGGGAAGGTCACAAGTCAATCAGGTAAGTTCCCCCCCCCGACCTTTCTTTGCTTGCACACACTGTGCCCTCCTTCCCTCCTTCACTTGCTAGCACACACCATATTCTCTTTCCCCAGCCTCCCTGTACTTGCACACATGTATGCAGCCACCAGCACCCTCCTTTCCTAGGCTTCCCTGCACTCTCACACATGGACCTTCTTCTCTGGGTCTCCCAGCACTCACACACACACATGCACCTTGCGCCCTCTTTCCCCAGTCTCCCTGAGCTCTCACACACTCACCCACACACTTTTCCCAGCCTCACTGCACTTGCACCACACTGCAGCACCCTCTCAACTTATGTGCGGCCTGCGTCAGGCCTCCCCCACCACCTGTGGCACCCCTGCGCATCTTTCCTGGGACTCCTTCCGCTTCCCATTTAACAGCCCACACATCTTGGGGTTACAATGACAACCGGGACTGCGTGGATTGCTGTCACTAAGTGATGTAATCATGTGACATTGCACTTTACAACTGCGTCACTTAGCAACAGCAATCCAGGTCCCAACTGCTTTCGTAACTTGAGGACTACCTGTACTCAAATGATCCCATATCCATATACTATCAGAAAACTCCTCCTTGCTTATATATTTGTGCAGTTAATATATAACTCAAGTTTATTATGAATAAGATATTTTGTAGGTTGATAGTTTCTTCCCCCATACCTGGTTAACCGATACCCAAACTATGGCTATGGAAGCTTTCGACATAATTCAGAAAAGGGTGCTTTGTTCCTCTCTACTGTTCAATAAAGCAGCCCACCCTTTTTCAGGTTCCATAAGCATCTGAATAAAGGTGCTGCCACTGTAAGAGTGTTAATACAAACAACAGCTTTGTTATTGACAGGCATATGTTAACATATTGGGTACCATTTAGAATTTTTTTCAAGAAGGGAGTGTTGAGATGGCCATAAAGTTCTCTGACAAATCAACATGGTACTCCTAATGCTTTTCAAACAACTATTCTATATAACATTAATGCATGGGGGAGGGGAGTGGGTGTCATGACCATAACCTTCACATGCTGAACATGCAGCAGAACCTATAGACATAGGCTATTTCAACATTACAGGTAGTCCTTGCTTAACAACTGCCCTGTTTAGTGACCATTCAAAGTTACAACAGCGCTAAAAAAGTAACTTTACGACTGAACCTTGAGCTTATGACCGTTGCAGCATCCCCATGGTCATTTGAACATGATTCGGGTGCTTTGCAACTGGCAGATGTTTACGATCATCGCAATGTCCCACAGTCACGTGATCACTATTTGCATACTTCACAGCCAGCTTCTAACAAGCAGATCAATGGAGAAGCTGGCACTAAAATCACAAGTTGCTGTCATGTGATGTCTTGCTTAACTACTGTGTCGCTTAGCAATGAAATTGCCAGTCCCAATTATGGTAATTAAGCAAGGACTACCTGTACAATCAACATGGAGTTAAAGGAGCTTCTGAGTGTAATTCCTCATCCCTGCTGTATATAGAGTCTGTGCACCACTGTGGTACAAAAAGCCTTGTTTTATCCGCCTCTAGTGGAAGTTTTATCCACCTCTAGTAAGTCCATAACTTTCGGACTGGCTAGTCAACAAATGGTGGTTTTCCTTTTTCCAGTCATCAACAGCCAAATGAAATCAATGGGAACCCAGATAATTGGATGCAAAATGGATAATGAATCAACCACACACAATAGAAAGCATCATAAAAACACCCAGCTTAAAATGATTCATTTTGCTATTTAAGTCTGAATGCAAAATGGAGTCCAAGCTATCCACCCATCCTAGCCAGAGAGTGCTGGCCCTTTCAAACAGCACATCTGTTGCTCTTCCATTTTTTAGACAGAAAAAAAAAAATGTGTGGGGTGGAAGGGGAATTGGCACCAATTTACATAGCTCTTAATTTTTTTAAAGCACTTGCTTCATGAATGGACCAGCTGAAGTTACTTATAATGAAGTA
Source organism: Python bivittatus (assembly GCF_059951505.1). Lineage (NCBI taxonomy): Eukaryota > Metazoa > Chordata > Lepidosauria > Squamata > Pythonidae > Python > Python bivittatus. The sequence goes on along the minus strand of NW_028277040.1, from coordinate 2,387,931 downwards.
ATTTCCATAAAATTGGACTAATTAATTTCCATGCTGCATGATGAAAATTGCTAAGACTGGCTTTTTAGTGACAAGCAGTTTCATGTTAGCTTGCCTCAAGAAATTTCTCCATATCACACTTCTAGTGACAACATTTCTCCTTTTCACTCAAGACACAGTGTTTTACTCCACCAGCAATTCTGACCAGGTGCATTTAAAAAAAAAAAAAAGCGTGGGAAAGATTCTGACGGTATCATTAGATCATAGTTCTTACCAGAGAAGTTCACCTTCAGGAACTAGAGAGTTGCACAAAAAATCATGCAACCTAAAACCCTGTGTGAGAGCTCTGAATCAGTTTAGAAATTGAAATTGTCCTATCACACCCACATCAACTGACAGGAATACGCAGAGAAAAGCAAGCTGCTGGATATATGCAGTCTTGACTAACCGCAGGCAAAGCAAATTGTTCTTCTACATTTCTGTCTTGTTAGCACAGGAAGAAAATATATAAAACAATACACTGACATGCCAGATTAAATTTTGTGCATACTGTTGCCCTACTCCAGTGCTCTTAAATCTAGAGCACAGACAATATGCAAGCTTTGGATATGCCCCACTGCCTGCCAGTGTCACTCAAATGATGTCCGCTTCTGCAGACACTTACACACCATACACAAATGTCTAATAAAGGACCCTGGACCCCCAACTCTAACACTTTGTTTGACAATAGTTCGATTAAAAAAGGACAGATTCGTGTATTTCAATTTTAGCATGTTTAAAATCTACTCCAACTGCATGAATGTTTTAAAAATGCATTTTATCCTAAAGTACACACTGAGGACATAATTTATCCCAAGATGCTCATGCATGTCTATCAGATATAACATTTCATGTGCATTTTGATACTTGGGTTTATTTTTTTGTTTGGAGTTACGAAATGCATCACAAGCTTCAGAGAATGGCAACACTCAAAGAATAACTGCATTCTAATCCACGCATTAGTACAGGAAGTATTTCAAAACGTAGACTAATCATGATCTTCACAGTAATAACCCATGCCACAGTAATCCATGCATAAATTAAAAATATTAGCCCTGCTCCAGCATTCTGGGGATATTCCATTTTTAACCTTGCATTTCCCCATTCAAGAGTGATGTGCACTCTGTGGATCTTCCTGGACTCACAGCTCTTGCTCAAAGCACATGTGGCAGCTGTGGCCAAGAAGACCTTTGCACAGCTTCATGTGCATTGGTTGCGCTCTCTCCTAGATCAGAAGGCCATTCAGACAAGTATTCATGCCATAATCATTGCACAGCTCAACTACTGCAACACATTCTACATTTGGCTGCCCTTGTAGACCATCCAGAAGCTTCATCTGTTCCAGAATGCAGCAACACAGGCAGTGATGGGCATGCCTTGGTAAGCCCATGTGACACCCCTACTTCATTAGCTGCACTGGTTGCCCATTTGCTTCCAGGTGCAATTCAATGTCCTGGTTATGACCTATATGACATAGGGCCTTGGATATTAAAGTGACCACCTATCTCCTATTTCTGATATTAGCCAGGCCAGTTCAATCCAACAAGGTTGGTGCACTCCGGGTTCCTTCGACCAAGCAGCACCATCTATCGGGCCTCTGGAAGCATGCCTTCTCTGTTGTGGCACCTGCCCTCTGGAATGAGGTCATTAAAGACCTTGCTCTTCTCCCAGATGTTGGGCTAATGTAGTTGGAAACCCTTACGAGTGCATGACATGTTTGTCATGTTGACCAGTTCTGCCATTTTGTTATTGCTATTGTTATATACTTTTTGTATATTTGTTGTTTGTTTTTATGTTGTGAACCTTCCAGAGTTGGTTGGAGTCAGGCAGTGCCCAAGTTGAATTTAAAAAAAATCTGCTTCAAGGGATAAGGAAGAGATGCTGGGGTGAGGTGTGGATCAATAAAAGACAATCATCCTCCAGTTCCACCTTCCTGCTGTCACTATCTTTTTTGCCTTCCATGTGTTTAGAGTAAACTTCAGCAGGAACTCTTTCGTATCTGCTTAGCATCTCTTTCCCCGTCTGATTCAGCCATCTGCTGGAAGATGCCCCACTGCAGTAGCTGCCTCTCAGAACAGGAGAAACAATGACCGTGAATGGAATGGCACTAGTAAGCTTCCTCCCCAAGTCCCTTATTCCCTACTGCAGAACATATGACTTTGTTTATTGTTGCAAACATATGTATAAAATAGAAGTTATCGCAGGATTTGTGCATGTTCACATTCACCCAACATTCCTTGCAGATAATTTTTTTTGCAGATGAAATGTGAAATATAGAGGGTTTCCATTCAATTTTAAGCTTCAGTAAGGGTAGTATATAATTATGGCTGCATGTATTTATGTGCTAACTAGCTGACAAATTGTTGATTCACTGCTGAATTTGGGTTCAGCCCTGATAAAAAAAGAACCTTAAAACAGAGGAACTATAACACAAAGACTGATCAGTGCTCATCTGCTCACTTCTCCACTTCAGACAAAACATATTCAGTGTAGTTCCCTAAATAACAAATTGTTAAAACTATCTCTGTGCAAAATGCAACACTTTTGGATGGCCCATCAAATCCCCAAATATTTGAATGATCCTCTTAGATGGACTTGCACATAATTAGAAAGCTCTTGGTGTTCATATATGAGTTAGCATTTTACATTACCTGCATGCTGCCCCTAGATCAAAACTCCTTCTCTTGGGCCTACCAAACATAATTCATTCCTCTGTCTTTAGTTTTTATTCTGTCATTAACTCTCTGATCCATGTTATCTCAGATGGATTTATTATTGTTACTGGTAACATATTACAAGAGTAAGTACCCTTGTGCATTCCAGATGTTTAGTATCTGGCATTTGTTAGGATGGTGGGAACTGGTGCTAGATGGTCTACCTCTGGCCTATCAGCATTTATTACATCTATTACTGTTTCATTCTCTTTCTGGCATGAAACGTGGTATCTCTGACCACTTAGTTAGAGCCTCCTTGCTGCAACTTATCAGCCACCATAAGCAAGAGTTCAGAGCAGATAGTTGGCCCCACTCTCCAATTTCTTAGGCTGCAATCATTGAACTAATCCAATGATTCTGACTAGATGGGACCAGTACAAACTCCACAATATATCCAGAATTGTTGCATCTTATTTGGAGTGATATGAACAACTTTATCTCCAAATTCTTTGCAAACCTATCACAGGAGGTTTTGGAGAGGTCAACTGAGTCAGCCCAGGATGGGCCTTAAGCAGCCTTGCATGTCCTTTTCATTGCCACCACAGTCATAGGAAAAGTATATTTGTGTACTTGGAGTAATGTTTGGTTGTATTTGCTATGGGATGAGCCAAAGGCTACACTGCACATTTTTGGGAGAGTAGGATAAAGGGCTGCAAATGGGGTTGGGTCATTACATATGTGGCATGTGGGCAGGTTTTACAGGGAATGTAAGTGGTCTTGTTTTTTCAACAGTGATAAGCATATTTGGGGCTTATAGAGCCACAGTTTTCATGTATTTTCCACCACAAATTGGTGGGAAACTATGCAATCAATTTTTGGTAAGTATGTTCAGAGGGGGTTCCAGGGGCCACAGATGACAAGCCTTGAGGCTCTGAGGGGTTGAGGAAACACACAGTAAGGTTGCCTTGCCATGCCATGCCTAGCTTCCTGATGCTCAAAAAGAGCATCCTCTCCAACACTGCAGCCTTCTCTCATCACTGCTGCTATGGGAGGAGTAGGCACATTACTAAAACCAAGCTTCCTTGCAGCAACTACCCTCCACCTCCTCTAACCAAAAGACTTTGTCTCTGATCTTTCTCTCCCTCTGGCTATCCCACTATCTCTAATTGGTCCATCTCTCCAGTGGTGCTTTGATTTGGGGAAATAGGATAAATATATATAACTAAGCACTCAGATAAGGAGGGGAGAGACTTAAAGACTTTTATTAAGAAAAAAAATGTCTTATTTAGTATATGTGTGCATTGAGAATGAATATGCTCAACACACCCAGTAACACACCACACACCTAACTGGAAGAATTCATTCACTGCACCTTTATGATGAGAGGGGAACAATATCCTAATCAGAACAGGGAGAAAATGGGAGCTAAGAATCCTTTCTCCTCTTCCTCTCCCTTCTAAATTGCTTTAATACTGAATCTAAAAGCAAGAACAAAAACCAGCACCGAACAGCATGGAACAGTGTAAACAGCTGTGTTTGGTTCTGTATTGGAACTAGGACAGTGAGCTTCTGCCCCATATTTGAAACACTTGTGTTTTGTTCTAAGCATGGAATATTTGAAACTGTTTCGAGCTCAAAATGGTTCATACTATAACACCACTTGGCATTCCACTTAAATATTCTATTTACTATTCATAAAGTAGGATCCAAAACAAGTTCCTGATGAATTACCAGCTGCAATCAATAGCCCCAGAGATCCTGTCCATTACCTCAAGACTAAGAGGCTCACACTCTTCCTAGATAACCAAGCAAGATTGTGCCTCAGTCACCTCCATGGGATCTGTACAGTCAGAGTCCAACTCAGATGCAAATCTGAGCAACTTTTTCTGACAGATTGCTCAAAAACTCTTCACAAAAGTCCTGCAACAGCTCCTTGAAGTCCACCCCACCCACATAGGGACAAGTCACCTTAAGCAGGGCTGCCAGCTGGCTATCCAAGAATGCAATAAGAGCGGGAAAATAGGCACATGTTGCCACTCTTATCACTACAAGGTAGTCCTTAATAAAAGATCATACCCGTGCTCAGTGGGACTTGCACTCTGTCTTCCTCCAGTGGCACTCTAGGCATCTCTTATGTCATTATCTCTCCAACAACATGGGGGCCTTCCAAGATCCATGCACTCAGAGAGCCTGCACAGATGTGATCTGATCCAAGGCCCCTGTTGTCTGTTCATACTAAGAAACAACCTAGGCCTTGGTAAAACCATATTACAAAGAGCTTCAGGAATAACTAAGTTTCCTTGGAAACCCTGTTGGGTCCATCAGGTGCCTGGGGCACACTGATTCAATAAATTCTTCCTCATTACAATGAGGAGCTGGCAAGGCTAACAGGGAGCGATCAGTTTATGACAAGGGACTGATGGTAACATCCCCCAACTCCAAATCATGTCATCACTGAAGAACCAGCCTGGTGTGTGACCTCTATAGCGAGTCAAGCCATTAACGTGGATCTTCTATCAGGCTCAGAAAATGCAGATTTAAGTCCCCAGCACCTTAGGTCTGGGGAACTCTACCACCAACTCAACCACAGCATCAAGCAGCTCAGGTAAGGAATGAGTGTCAGTGTAGTAGGGAGCCTGGTACAATAGCAGGAAACCCATCTGATCCCTAGAACCCAACTTCAGAAACAGGGTCTTGCATCTAGTTACCTGCTTTACTACAAAGTGACCTTGCATTAAGCAGCAATAGCCAGAAACCGAGGATGCCAAAACTCCAAGGACCAGGCATTGGGGCCGAGCACAGGAGAGTGGAATGTGGTATTGGCGAGAAACACTGATAGTGTCCTTCCCTGAGAGCGGTCTGTCTCTGTCTCCAACCATATCTCCCCACACCTGTCACAATCCTGATGTATTGCCTGCCCTTTCCCTATTCCACAATATAACATCCTTCTGACCCATACCTTGCATCACCCAGGTTAAAGGGCCTCATTCAAACAACCTAGCAACATACTCTTTAAAGTGGCAAGGAGGCCTAATTCTCCATATGCTTCTGTGTAGCACTCAGCATGTTAGATCCTGCCAACCAGCCTGCCCAATGCCTCCCCCAGCATATACCCACCAACCACACTCTACCACCACCAGCCTCTTTGCTCTCTTTCAGATTATCAGCAGGGAAAGAAAAACACACTCTACCTCACAAGTAGGGCAAAAACACAGTGCCCACCTACCCCACCCATCTGCCCAACCCCACCAAACTGGCCAAATTGATAATCAAGCTTCCAATCCATTTACCCCTCCAGTCTTCAGGGGTATTGACACAAACTCCACAAAGCTGCCACCAGCCAACACAATTAAGGCAGACTTCAATCTCCCCCAAGTCTTACGGCTGCTGAGCCAAGCAAAGACAGTGACCCAAATGGCCACTATACAGTGTGGCAGGTTACACAGTAGCTGAGCCCTACTTCCGCTCCTGCTGTCACACAAGCCCATCAGGGAGCCCAAACCATTTGGCATACTGAAGATGGGCAGCCTCAGATTACTGCCACTACTGCTGTCTGGCCCATCCAGAGCAGATGCCACACCACTATCACTGCCACTCCCATCAGGTGCCATTCAAGTCACACTGGCACCTCCTCAGCCTCTGAACTGCGCTGTCTGCAGCCTCAGGCCATGTGCTGTCAAATGGCCGGCTGGGGCATTGCAGCAGAAGCAGCATCGCTAGCTCTGAACTCAGGTCTGAGCACAGATCCTAGTCTGCTCTCTGCACTGCCCTGAGCTGTAAGCCACAAGACAGCCCACTGTCCATGAAGCCACTCCCAGGCCCTGTTCCATGCCAGCCTCCACAGCACACAGACACACAACAAAAAACAAATCTGAAAGTTTGTCACCCCTTCTCTCAACTATCCACAAGCCCTCACCAACACACCCCAGCCATCAACAACAGAGAGTCTATCAATAACAAACTTCTGGCCTCAGTGCATATAACAAAAAAATTACAAATTCTCCATAATACCCAACCACATTTTTTTCTGAAATTTAAAATTACCTGGTATGAGAAAGAGAGAGAAAGAGAGAAAGCGAGAACACTCCCAGTCCCTTAGCAAGTATTATCTGTCAGATTCAGCCGGCATGGAAGGGCAGGGCGAACGCGCTGCTCAGCTTCGCCTAGTCAATTTCACCGCCCAGGCGCGAGCACAGAAAAAGGGGAAGTGAAACTGAGAACTGATTGCTGACAGGTAACTCAAAACCGCAAGCGGATACTCTGTATCAGCGCGGCTTCCCTCGGGCGCTGCAAACAAAGGAAAGCGCAGAAGCTCGGAAGCGAAGCAATCAACGAGCAATAGAGAACTCCCGGCTTTGCACGCAAACAGGCAAACGCAACAAAGGCAACAACAGCACAACCCATAGACTGCAATCAGAAAAACAAAAGCACCGGACTGAATCTGCCATTTGGGCGAGGGGGGATTACTGCGGGTCATCTGTAACTAAGCAACGGATAAAGCGCAGGAACGGGGAAGCTATAAAATACCATGTAAGCTATGCCAAGCCAACCCTGGCTTTGTCTGTACTTACTTACGTTACGCTTGAGTAAACTTCTTTGCTGAACACACGTGTCAGTCACGAGGGTTTCTCTGAGACGAACGGGGTAAACCTTACATTATCAACTTGGTTCTTGCCTCAATTCCTACTCCATTTTTCTCCATTCCTGCTCTACTCTTCTTGTCAGGGTTTGCACCCATGCTCACAAGTCCCCAGAACTTGTGTTTCTTTGTTTCCTTGAATTTTCTTTCAGTTCTCAGCTAAAGTCGGCAAGCAATTCCAGCTATCACTCAGGAATTCTTACTGCAGACATTGAATGAATCCTCAAACACAAACGTTGTTTGCCCAATGCAATGCAAAGAATAAAATGTCAGACTTCTCTCCTAATAATCATGATGGAAGTGGTTAGTGGAGTCAAAAAAGTCAAGATGGCGATTGCAACTGCTCAATTGAAGCCCAGGTCCTCCTTTACATGTGTTGTTTAGGTGCTGCATAAAACAAAAGGGGCAAGGCTTTGATCTCACAGTTGTCACCATCATGACTTTTTTGACCACCCCTGCCCCTCGAGAATGCCCTAGCTCTTAATACATATCATGCAACAGGATATATTCCAAAGAAGAACATAAAGGACAACAACAGGTTTATAATCAACACAACAGAATACTTCAGCAAAAAAAAAAAAAGTAGCCCTAATCTTCCTAGACCTGGAAAAGGCCTCTGATAACCTGCAGTGGCCATTTTTACTTGCAGTGTTGAACAAAATACTGCAAATCCTGGAGAAGAGTTCAAAGCCTGGGTTAAAATTATATATCAATGGCAAACAGCAAAGATCATGGCCAATGGAGCAGTTTCCACAGATTTTCAAATAAATAAAGACATTAGGTAAGGATGCCCACTCTCTCTCCTATTACCTATCATCGCCTTAGAGTTATTTGCAGAAAGGGTTTGAGGTGACAAACAAATTTCTGGCTTCAAAATCCATGGAGAGGAGTACAAGCTTAAATGTTATACAGATCTTGCAGTATTAACCATCACAGACCCACAAAGTACAAAAAGAAAAACAGTCAGTGAAAATAATCCAGTGCTTTAGAGAATTCTCCAGATATAAAATCAATGTTCAAAAAACAAAAATAATTGCAAGACGATGCAATTTCCTATAAGACGATGAAGATTTCCTGTGGAATGAATCTAGCTGCCAGATATCAGATTCAGTGAAATATTTGGGTTGGCATTTGACAGGCAATAATCAAGACATATATCAAAACAATTATGTCAAACTATGGAAAGAAATTGAAAGAGACCTTGAAGAGTGGAAAAAATACAGCTTTCTTGGTTAGGATCAATTGTGATTATTAAGATGAATGTATCACCAAAGATAAACTACTTGTTTCAAATGGCACCAATTACAATTCCAGGAAAAAAAATTAAGAGAATGGCAAGAAACTGTTAGTAAATGTATATGTAGCAGGGGGGGAAACCTCAATATTTTACAAGACTCAAAAGACAGATGTGGTCTCGCTCTTCCAAACTTCCAACTATATTATGGAGCAAGCTGTTTGTCATGGCTGACAGAATGGATAAAATCCCCAAAGAGTGGAATGTCAATATTGGAAGGGGCTGGTCTAACTAATCGGCTTCATAGATACTTAGGGTACAGGGATACAAAAGACGACAATGCATTTTAAAGGATGCATTGTAAGACAAAGCTTGATAAAAGTATGAAACCTGACAAGAAAAATAGTTTAAGTCCAACAATTTCACTGTTAGCCTCTCCTTTAAATGCTTTTCATGTCAAAGATAGCTATAGTAAGAAAAGTGCAATTACATATGCAGCTATGGTCCATTCAGACAGACTAAAGATACAGCAAGAACTACTTGGCAAAGGTCGGAATATACCAAGTTGTTGTTGTTTTACTTTTTATTTTCTGCTGGAGAATTTTTTTTTCTTTTTATTATGTTGCTATTACTCTTAATTAATACATTGTTATTAGTTGTTTCAGTATATTGATGTTTGTGTAATATGGTTGAAGATTATTAACATTCTTTGATTTAGATAGCTTAGAATATTGAGAAGAGAGAACAAAAAGAAAAAATATTCTATCAACATTAATTACAATTTAGGGTGTCAATATTACAAGCGTAAAATTGTTTGGCTTTTTCATCCAAAGCTGAGTATAACATTGAAAAAGAACCACTACAACTCACACCAAAATATTTGTTATATACTGTATTTATATACTAGAGGTTTTGAACTCAAGCTGTTTACTTAATATTAAAGTCTCCCTTGTATTGTTACTTAATATGTATGTGTGTGTGTGTGTGTACGTATATATATATACACACACACACACACATACACACACGTTAATAAAAGGAAAAATAGATCAACAGAGCAATTTTAACAAGAATTAATTAACAAAAAAGAAATAAAGAAAAAAGAAAAAGGATTTTTAAAAAAACTATTGGGTTTCTGACTTCCCCCTTTTTATACATCTGCTAATTTGTAATATTTGTAGACATTTAGGCTCCCTTAGAAGCCAGACTGCAACCGATTATATTTGCCATGCTGCATGCTGTGTTGTATGTATGGGAACCGTTCTTACTGAAATTTGGTTAAACTTTTATTGTGTACATATACTGCTTAGTTTTGCCATTGCTGTGTATTCTCCAAGTTTAAATTCCCAATCATATTGTTGGAATTATGTATTTCTTCCAGTGTTGAGCAAAATTTGTTCTCGCTGCTATAAGCATGTATCTAATTATTCTGATAATTTTTTCCTAGCAGGAAAAGTTGTGGTTTCATTTCAAATTTAAATTCCAAGATTCTCTGCATTATACTATGTATGTCTTTCCAGTACTTTTGGGGTTTTTTTTTTTACATGTCCACCACATGTGATAAAACATTCCTTCTGTTTCATGATATTTCCAACATTTGTTGTTATATGATTTGTCTATCTTAAATATTATTGATGGAATTGTGTACTATCTATAAAACATTTTGCATTAATTATCTCTTAAGTTATAATTTGGTGTGAATTTTACAGATTTAGTCCATAATTCTTCCCACTGCTATACTGTAGCTGTTTCTTTATCCATTCACAGCAAGAACTACTTGGCAAAGTTTGGAATATACCATGGTTGATGTACCTACAAATTGCAGGAGGAATAAAAACCAGCCCCAAAAATGAGGGAAGGCTTGTAAGAAAAGTGACAGAATTTGAAATGCTCATACAGAATTAAAACCACCTATTAGGCTCCCTATATAAACTTCTACTTAGATATGATACGGAGACAGAACAAGTAAAAACAAGTATGATAAACTCGATGCAAAACTTCGAAAAAACCCAGTTCCAATACAACAATGGGATGAACTGTGGAAAAAATCTATAAATCTACCCCAAGTTATAACTTAAGAGAAAACTGGTATGAAATGTTTTATTGATGATATACAAACCTGTCAATAATTGCCAAGATAGACAAATCATAGAGTAAAAAAGGCTGGAAACACCATGAGACAGAAGGAACATGTTACCATATCTGGTAGACTCAAAAAACAAAATACATAGCACTATTCAGAGAATTTTAGGAATCAAATCTGAAATGAAACCGCAAATTACTTTTACTAGGCATAATTCCAAGAGATGTCAATAAAAATATCAGCATTTACTAAGATACATGTTCACGGCTGCAAAGGATAAACATTGGAAAATAAAATGTTACCAATTGTATCAGATTGGGAGTTTAAATTTGGAGAATATGTAGTCATGTCCAAATTAACAGCATATATTGACAACAGAAATTTAACCAAATTTAAGCAAGAATGGCTTCTATACATACTATATGTTATGCAGCAAAGCAAATGTAAGTATTTAGAGTTTAGTTCTTAAGGGGAAAAAAACTAAGGAACTGAAATACACAAATTTTTTATAAATATTGTACAGTATATCAATCAGAACACAACAAGGGGGAAGTTAGAAACTAATGTTTATTTACAATCTTTTTAGTAGTTTGTCTTTCTTTTTTGTATATTTGTATTTTTAAATAAGAAATATTGGAGATCTTGGCACTTAAGAGATTCAAATCTGCTCTCATATTGTTAAAATAATGCTTTTCATGGTTAGCTTCTCATCAAAGATATACTGAGCACTAACTGTACAATTTCAGTAATTCCTTTGTCCCCTTACTGATATTATATTTATTCATTGATTAATAAAAAAGAAAAAGAAAACAGAAATCTATTATTTGCTTTGGTATATTAGTATATCTTTTAAGAAAAGGGAGAGAGAGAGAATGCCCCAACTTAGGGCCCTGATTAGTAATATTTCTTAGAATTAAGGTTTAGGTTACAACACAAGAATTCCAGCAATTACTTTTCTTTCAAGTGAGAAACTCTAGACCAGGGTTTCTCAACCTTAGAGAGTTTAAGATGTGTAGACTTTGATTCCCAGAATTCCCCACCCAGCATGGCTGGTTAGGGAATTCTGGGAGTTAAAAGTCCACACATCTTAGCAGCCAAGGTTGAGAAGCACTACTCTAGACAATATGAGATGGAACTACACTTAAGAGATATCGTACGACTGAAATGTCCTTGTTTACCATGTTTCAAAAACCTTATTTTTCTTTTTCAGATTCTGATCCTTACCCTTGGTTTGGTAACTGCTGTTAGACTTCTTATCAGTGTGAGAAGTCTAAGGTTTTAAACTGGAGATATCTTCCTCCCACCTTTCCAAATTAGTGATCTTGGGAATTGTTTGAGATATGGTTACATAATGGCCCTAGTATAACCTAGGAATGACTGATTCCCACATGTTTTCAGTTAATTTAATCACATGTTAACTTCTGACTATTTGCAAATACATTTTAACAGATTATTTTAACTCTGAAAATATGGAGCAGTCTTCCATATCTCTGGAATAATTCTGTGCATACATTTATTTTATTTTGTTCAAGCCAGCAAAATTTACTCCACAAATCTAGCTTAATTTCAGGAATCTGCACATTTTGGCTGAGCTCTAGACACACATTTGTTTGTGGTACTCCCTGACTTCTCTTTTCCCCAAAGTTCCCTGTGCCTGCCAGAGATTTTGGAAGGGAAACTCTCTCAACTTCTGTTTTTTCCTAAACTGAGCACAGCACGAGAGATCATCACAAGTTGTCTACAATCATTATGGACATCCTTCTCCAGCAGAAGACAGAGTCTTACATTTTTGTTCAACCTTCACAATACGTCTAACAGTCTGAAATATGCGTATTTCACAACATACTTCCAAAATTACCTCACTCATTTAAAGCTACCATATCAAACAGAAATAAAAAATAAGTGTCAATGCAAAACACCGTTCCTTGCAACAATTTTAGGTATCACTAGAGTGTCAAAGGCATGTCCTTCAATGTTTAACTTTCTCACTCTTTGTTCCTCATCTCAAGTTGAACAATATGTTAATTACCTGATGAAGCATTATAATTACTCTAACAGCTCTGCTCTTACTTATAATTATGGCATCCACACTTTCTTTTTCATATGCCTCAATCTATACCTATTACATTGTCATGATGAAGACACATTAACATTATAATACCATATAATTAGCTGATGAGCAATTAAATTATTCCACTGCTCTTGTTCCTCTTAGCCAAGAGGTTGGTTTCTAAGCTCCATTATCTCTCCTTCCTCTCTGATTTACTTTAAAGGCTTTTTCTGTGCATAGGTTTTTAACAGCCTCTAATTTTATTCAAGTATTAGTATTTTCATTTCAAAAACAGCCATTTCATTTAATAATGGAACTGGTTACAGAAAAAGGTGATGATCATTTGAGGGATTTTTAACTTGAATTTTTACCCTCCTGCCCCCATTGGACAGACAAAACAAGTCCCACTCCAAAAAAGTAGGGGAGAAACCCCAGGAACTTTATTTTGCATACCCAAAGCCACATCACAAGAAATATCCTATTTTGTTCTCATTAGTTCCAATCAGTTGTGTTCTCTCTTTAGTAGAAAAATGGAAAAGATTTCTATTTTTAAAAAATAATTCCCTTTTATTAGATGGAATAAAAGCTACACATTATCTAGTTCTGACCCAGCCAAAGGGTTACATCTAACATTATGTGATTTGATTTGCACTAATGCACTGAGGGTTTCCCCTTTTCTCCTCCCCTATGCACACATAATCTGTTTCAGGAAGTCTCTCAATTCTGAAGCAGTTTTGGAGAAATGTGGGAATATTAGCAGTGGAAATCCATACTTGCCAGTATTTTCTATTCGGTTAGCAGAGAGAAGCCTGGATAAACTGAGGTGGGGAAAAAAAAACTAATATTTTAGAATATTACAATAACGTTAGAAGCATGAGCAACACCATTTATTTCTCATGCCACTTTTGCTACTGATTTTCATATCTGGAGATACATAGAACCAGGATATGTCAATTCCAAAATACTTCTGAAATGCAATTTAAATATATGTTCTTAGATGTTTCTGTGATATTCAGTGGAACTGCACTGATTGTATAGCATAAGATTTGTAGAAGTATCTTCTTTTCACTGCACCAATATCATGCAGAAATAAAATAAAATATTTTAAAATAAAAATATTTTACTTTCTTCTCTAAAGAAGCTCAGCTGGATTAGGGCCTCTATTGAGAACCAAAATATTAAATAGTAATATTTACCCTTCATGAATAAAACATCATCTTTTTAGGAGATGCTTTTAAAAAAAAAAAAAATCTCTTCTTGAAGTTACATGTAACATGCATGTTGGTTATCACTTGTATTCACTTCCACAAAGAAAAAAGTAAACTTTTATAGACATGATTTCTGTAATCTTGAAGATCTGTGATATCAACTCTATGAATGTCTTCAGATCCACCAGAGGGATGGGCAATTGGTGCCTTTCTGTATTGCTATATGCTTGCTTACTTTACTGATTTAGGGTCAGAGACCAAAAATAATTGGTGTTCACTAACTCCTGTCATTTTCACTCATGCCTTATTCCGGCTGGGGCTCACCTGCTTTGGAGTCTCAAGGGATGCAGGTTCCCTACCCTAACATGAAGAGTAAAACGTTTTGTTCACAATTCCTTCCATCCATCTCTTTTTTTCTCTCCTCCCAACTCTAATATGATGATACTTAAGATTTTTTTAAACACTATATGCATTAAATATACACTTTAGCAGCAGTATTTTTTAAAAAAACAGCTGCCCTATTTAATGATTTCTGCAAACAGAGTAGTGGTTGGCAATTTCCTAGTGAAATCGGCTGCCATCTAATTGTTCTTTGCATGCTGCATCAGGCAATACAGATTGGCACTTTTTGGCTTGTGTCTATGTTTATAATGATGAAACACAAAGGTCAGGAAGTGGCTCATCCTCCAAAGAGCAGTACATCAATTTATAGGCCCTGACCCTTCTAAGTGGTAACAATCAATTTGTAATCAGAAATATAAAGAGCCACAGCAAAAATGCATATATTTTTCTCTAACCGATTGCAAACACTGGTGTGAGCAATCTTTCTTTAACTAAAATTTCTGTTGGAATGAATCTTTTTTTAAAGATTGATTTTTCTCTATTTTTTTTTAATTCCATGGAATACAATGATCTGAGCAACATAATATTTGTCAGATAGGGCTGTATCTCAATTTGCCATTAATCCCAAACCCAGAGCTGGTCCAGATAATTTGGGATAGTTTTTAATTCACTTCAGGCAAGCAGAATGGCTCTACTTCGCCCTCTGCCTGATACAGAATTCTCCATGAGATTCCATCTTCAATGTGTTGCTCAGGAGCTGTTTGTGAGCCATTAAAAAAAAAAAAAAAAGCCGTGGTGTTTTATCTTATAAAATAACTTGGTTAGGGAAGGGAGTACAGCGACTGGCAAGTCTGCCTTGGAGTGATCCTTGTGGTGACATTATCATTAGTTGCCCCAGCCAGCTTCCAACAAGCAAAATCAATGGGGAACAGCATGATTCACTTAACAACCGTGTGTGTGTGATTTACTTAATGACCATGGTGATTCACTTAAAAACTGCTGCAAACAATGTTGTAAAATCGGGTGCAGTCACGTGATGCCTTGCTTAATGACCGCACTGCTTAGCAACAAATTTTCCAGTCCCTATTGCGGTTGTCAGCTGAGAACTACCTGTAGTCTACAAATGTTTGCATGTAAAATAAAATAAAAAAAAAATTGGAAAATTCATGGAAGTTCAAATATAAAAGGTATCTATGTTTTGGTTTCCACATCAGTTCAAGATGTGTGTCTTGGGTAGTTTCAGATTGAAAAATCCCCCATTTTTACTACCAGAAATCCCTTCTGCAGCACAGTAGTAATTTTATGTAATCATCTTCTCCTGCTTCTGGGCTTTCTATTGACATCATCTTGGCCATTGTGGGAGGGCTTCTTTTAAAGTTCTAAGAAAATCAATGACAATAGTTTCCTTCTTTCTAAAACATATTTTCTAATAAAATCTTCATGTTGTGATAGTTCTGATTATAGTTATACTACAGTTGTAATGCCAGCATATTCACCATCACATTCTGCAGAGTTTATGGAAGGGAAAAAAGTGATAGAAGCATTTTGCCTCTATGTAGCCAAGCAGAGACACTGATATTTAATGCCTAGAGCCTTAGGACATGGAACTGAACTGTAATGCATATGTGTTTGTACAACAATGAACTAAACACTAAAAGGCATTCTCAAAAAGCATAATGAGAACAACATTTGCAACATTTCACCAAGAACAAGCAGAAAAAAGGTATCCATATGCTCTGTTGATTTTAGGCATAGACTGAAATTGTGTAAGAACATGACTTAAAGCATAAAGTGTTTCTGAATCCCATTATTTCAGTGGGAGAGTAAGCACCTGCTAAAATCTTAATTTCCAATGAAATTAAGCCAATTTCAACTTCCTACACTTGGGCTAGATTTATGCCTTAGAAGAATGGAGGGAATACAAAACTTTAACAAGGAAATTCCCTAAATCTTGTTAAATCTACCACAGGGCAGTCCCCTTTTGAAAATAGCCAAAAGCCAGCTCAACTGCTATTGGGATAGTTGAAGCAGAACTGCAACTCAGTGTAATTTTAGGATTGGCATTGCTCAAGAGCATATGGATTGAAAGTGTTAGCAAATCAGATAGGACTGCAGCCAGCCAGGCCTAACTTTGTAGCTGTATTTGGGGTATAGCTTTGGACTAGATAGGATTTAGATGTACCTCAATCCCTCTCTTCCCTACCTCTTCTGCATCCTTTGCTGGCATACCTTGATCAGCACAGCAATTTACTAGACATTGTACAAAGTATGCATCTGATTTATCTGCTCAGTTGTCTTCTGGAGCACCGCACTTTCCTACCCTCCATGGGGAAGTAACTGAAACAAAGACTGAGCTGGAAATTTTTCATTTATGTTATTGTTTTACTTAACAATACTTGTTTTACTTCACTCTTATTTTATTGTCTCACTTATTACTGTTCAATTATTTGCATGCTATTTGAACAGAAGACATTTGCTTTTAATTCTTCACTGATTCTAACACTGTGATGACAGACTGTTTCATCTTGGCTCCCCCCATCCTTTTAGGAACTTTGGATTTCCATGACAATTTCCAAATTCTTCTTACTGGATATGAAATAATAACTGTATTGTGATCCATTAATCTTGGGTCACGTATCAAAAGGTATACTGAAGCAAGAAAAGAACCTTTTATATTTGCAGGGTTTTCTTTTTTTTTCCATCTTTGGAAGCTCCTTTTGCCTTCAATTTATTGTTTGATTATAGAAACAAGTCAGAAGTTAGTAAAAGAAATACAGATTACAAAACTCAGATATTTAGCTCTGATTTTCATTTGTCTCTGTATATTCTTCTGGCCCAGTATCAGCACTCCCTACAGTGAGCAACTATTGATCCAAGCAGACTTTCAATGGCAAACTGGTAAGAATCCAAATGAAAGCAGTGGTCTTCAGGCACACTGGTTGTTTTAATTCCTCAGGAATGCCTCCCTGTAGACTTGCAGCATGTGCTTGAAGCCTAATTGGGCACATTTGGCTAAATGTTTAGAGAGAAAGGAGATGGAAATGGTTGCACACAGTAAAAGATAGTGTTAAGTTTCAGTAATGTCAATGCTCATTAATCATAGCTTGACCAAGCAAGCCAATAAGTAGCCAGTTTTGGGTAGTTTGAAATTAAAATGTTTTTACCCTGTGCACTACACAAAACAGTACTGTAATATTACGGTGGGCTTAAGAGTGGAAACAATGAATTATATTTTTTGTTAAGGTAAAACAAATGCTGTGATAACAAAATATTGCAATCTCACAAATGAAAAATCATTCAGCAGTATAAGTTAATGTGTGCAGTCACATAATGTTGTTCTCATTTGGCTGGTTAACAGAAGCTGATAAAGACTATCCAAGACACAGAAACCCTGAAAGGTCCAAATCTCCCCTTCTCTCTCTCTCTCTCTCTCTCATATTTGAATTATTATGGTTGGTTGCACAGTCAGCCAGATGTTTAGACTGGATTTGGCATTTTTATCCACCTATCATGTCCTTCCCAAGGACCTGGGATAGGCAGATGTTGTTGTTTGATGGTGATAAAGGTATTGTCGCAAGATATAAACTGTTTCAAGTAAAGCTGCCTTTTGCAATTGACTGATGGTGATTTTGTCAATGCCCATGGTATTCAAGTGATGCTCCAGATGTCTTGGGATTGCACCCAAGGTACCAATTACTATTGGTACTATCTTTGCTTTCTTTTGCCACAGTCATTCTATTTCTATTTGCAGGTCTTTGTATCTTCTGATTTTCTCCTGTTCTTTCTGTTCTATTCTGCTGTCTCCAGGTATTGCAATGTCCACTATCCAGACTTTTTTTTCTTATAAACAGTTGTTAAGTCTGGGGTGTTGTGTGGCAGGTGCTTGTCTGTCTGAATTCTGAAGTCCCAGAGCACTTTAGCATCTTCATTTTCTATGACTTTGTCGGTTTTGTGGTCTCACCAGTTCTTTCTTGCAGGCAAATGGCATTTTTTTCAGATATTCCAATGCACCATTGTTGCTACTTTGTCTTGCCGTTGTTTGTAGTCAGTCTGTATGATCTTCTTGCAGCAGCTGGCTAGGTGGTCCACTGTTTTTTCAGCTTCTTTCCAGAGCTGGCATTTGTCTTCTCAATTCTGGTTTGTATGCCTTTGTTCTTAAGGCTTGGTCTTATGCAAACAGAATTAGCCCCTCTGTCTCTTTCTTCAGCTTTCCTGCTCTTAGCCATTGCCAGGTCTTGTTGTTATTTGCTTTGCCTGCTAGTTTGTGTGTGTGTGTGTGTGTGTGTACTGTCCATGTAATACTTTGCCTTGCCATGTCTCTTTTCTATTCTTCATTTGGTCTTTCTTGTAGGGCAGTTTGGTCTCTTCAGTATTCAGTAAACCTTCATGGTATATTAGCTTCAGTGCATCTTCTTCCCTGTCCTTCAGATATTCTTCCAATGCTCTTTTCTTCAACTGTCTGGTGTACCTGCAATATTCCATGCCCACCAATGCTCCTTGTAAGTAGAGTCTGTCAACATCACTGCGTGGATGAAGGGCATGATTCATTGTCATTATTTTTCTGGTCTTCCTATCCAGGACTTCTAATTCTGCTTGAGTCCAGTCCACTATTCTGGCTGTGATTCTAATGACTAGAATTGCCCAGGTGTTAATTGCCTTGATGGTATTTCCTCCACTGAGTTTGGACTTTAAGATCTTTTTCACTTTTCTGATGTATTCACTACTAACCTTCTTCTTGACTTCAGTGTGCTTGATGTTGTCAGCCTGAAGGATGCCCTTCATAGGTATTTGTAGTGGATTTCTTCATCCAGACTCTTGATGTTATTTCCATAGGGCATCTTGATTCCTTCAGTTGTCACTATTTTTCCCCTGTTGATGGTCAGGGTGGCACGTTTGTCTAGTTCAAACTCCACTGCAATATCTCCCTGGTCCCAAAGACTTCAGCTAAACTGCCAATAGGGTTGTAAGAAGCTGACTTGGAGATATTTATTTAATTTACTTGTATGCCAGCCATTCTGAAAGGCTCTTATCCAGGGCTGTATATGGTATCTACTATTTTTCAATGTATAGAATAAGCCTTCACAGGCATCTGTCATTACTCTATGGTTCTTGTTTATGGTCAGAATCTAATGTTGGCATTAAAATATATATATATAATAATCCAAACCTGTGGTTCCCACAAAGCTGAATTCTACGCTCAAATCCCCTCTTTACTAGAGGGAAAATTATGAAATTGAAGAACATAGACTCCTGCCTCAACAAACTCCTAAATCAGTAGTGTCATTGTATTAGTATATTATAGAAACAGATATGTACAAAAGCAATTCATCTGTAGGAATGTGGCTATCTGTCTATTTATTCAAACAAGAAGAAGACTCTTAATTCTTGTGTGTTTTGTGAGAATCTGTCTATTAAGAAATAATGTTTAGCTGATATTAGGAGTATGCAGTAATAATAATGTGTATGAAGAGATTGCCAGACACATCTTTCAAAAATGAGAACAGAATTTCATTAATTTCCAGATAGTTGCCTTTTTATCCATTACTGAGTCACACTGTGAAGCAGTTCCAAATTCATCATTCTGTGCCTTCCCACAGGAAGTTTCACAACTTCTCCTTTTACCTTTTGGAAGGAAGTGAGCCAACCTTTTAAATAGCCAAATGATTTGCTACAGGTCACATTATACATTAATTAGCATCCATAGTTAGTGGAGATGCCAAAGCTAATAAGACAGTGGTACTCATAACATCATTTACTTCACATTGATTCACTCAAGGAGAAGCAGAGGTGTAGAAACATCATCCCTCTACTGAAACACTACAGAAGGCAAATTAATAAAAGATTAGCAAATCTAGAAGTGCCAATAAGCTATGATATATTTACAGTGTTGTAAAGTTATCAGTCAAACATTTATCTTGCTCTTAAGATGCAGATATGGTGCTTTGTCTAAACTGTCATGAGTCACATCATAATTGCATGCTAATCAAACAGCAGTTAATTTGTATGATATTCATTTGAAAGAGAGAAAAATCAGCTTTGCAAAAGCATGAAGGATTAGTAGGCACCATCAGAACAAGGAAAGGAAATTAAGATGCTAAAACAAAAATAAAGGAAATAAATATTAAAACTGAAGTTTAAGCAAATTAGTTCAAAGTTTAGGGGGAAAAGTGCTAAATTGAATCTATTATCTATTTCTAAGTTGCATTCCTCATAGTGTTTTCAACTCAGTTTAATTCTTTGACCCATCTCCACATATGCAAGCAATTTGGATTGTAATCCAGTGATAATCTGGCCCTACAACAACATATAATTATACTGAAACTACAGGCAAGCATACTACAACAGATGTTGATGTAGAATATTTTTTCTTCCAGTTTTCAAAAAGATAAATCCCACTTTGGCTATACCTCAAACGTTTTGTAGTAATATAATTTCAGGCTTTAAGTAACAGACTGATAAACTAAACATCTGATTTAAGTGTTAGAGGCCAGTTTAACTAGTGTGGCAAAAAGATGAATTTATTTATGTGAAAATGTTTTAGTCGTAATTGACAAACATACTAAAATCCCAGAATAGCAAAATAATTAAACTAAGAAAAAGGTAAAATCTCTTTCAAGTCAAGCTCAACTCCTTGTTACTAGATGAACACCTTCATGTTGTTATCTTGGTATCAGTACATAAGAGGTTTCAATATTGCCTTCTTCCAGCATGTTTTCCTCAGCTTCCAGTTCACAACCTTGGCATTTCATGGTGATCTCCCAACCATGTGTTAACCAAGTTCCACCCAGCTCAGCTTTTTCAAGATCAGCCAAGGTCAGCTATGTGGTGCAACCCGCACTCTCATTTTATTGTACTCTTGCCTTCAGCCTATGTCACTTCATCTAAAACAGGGTTTCTCAACCTTATCAACTTTTAAGGTGTGTGGACTTCAGCTCCCAGAATTCCCCAGCCAGCATGCATCTAAACAATGACCACATGCCTACTTTCTAATAATTGTTTTGGCATAATAAAACAAAAAATGTTCTGACACTTCTAAGTTTAATAGATGTATTATGAAATAAATTATTGTGGATTACAATCAATTTAGGAAATGTAGCATGGTGGCCATAAAAGTATAATAATAAAGAAGTACAATTGTTCTCTAGCTTCAGAAATTAGTTGTTCGTCATCATATGATACTTGGTATATTGTATAGCTATGGACAAATACAGCCAGTTTTCAACTTCAGCTGACTGGGTCATACTTGCTGCTGTGTTGATGCTCACCTTGGAAAGTTGATACAACAGATTAATAGATAAAGAGATCATATACACACCCCAAACTCACCTTTCTTGCACATTCATCCAATGAATTTGGGCTGCAGCCAAAATAAACATTGTGTTGCATGAAAGAACTTTTTATTTTTGCTACAAAGAACACTTTCAATAACTAGTAACAAGTGCTTACAAATGGTTCTGCACTGTCAAGGAAAGAAGTGTCAGCCCATCGCTATCCAGCATCTTTAAAAATGATGTAGAGGATGGATTAAATGTGATTCTGATCAGGTTTGTAAATTACACCACACCAGGGGGATACTTTAGAAGTACAGTGGTACCTCTAGTTACAAACGCCCCTCCTTATGAATTTTTCAAGATACGACCAGCTCCGGCCCCAAAAATTTACCTCTACTTGCGAACTCTGCCTCTACTTACGAACTGGATCCGCGGCCATTTTCCCTGCTGCCACGCGGTCGCGGCTTCCTGTGGGCGAGATCGCGGTAGCAAGGAGACATTCGGTGAGGCTTGTGGTGTGTTTTGTGGCGTTTGGAAGGTTTTTGAGGTTTAAAAATAAAATGCATATGTTTCAGAACTGTTTAGCCATATTTACATTGAACCTTATGGGGGGAATTTACCTTGGGGTGCAACCAAATTCGGAGGGCAGATTAGCCATATTTACACTGAACCTTATGGGGAAATTTGCCTCGTGGTGCGACCAAATTCAGAGGAACGGATTAACCGTATTTACATTGAAACTTATGGGAAACTTTACCTCGACTTGAGACCAACTCGAGCTGCAACCAGAGTCACGGAACGGATTAAGTTCGTAACTAGAGGTACCACTGCATCACAATTTAAAATGACCTTAACAAGCTTGAACATCCAGTTAGGAAAAATGAAAGGTGTACATTTAAGGAGACCTGGCTTAGCAGCAGTACATGTAAAAAGGACCTAGGAGTACTAATGGGCCAAGCAGTTGGACAAGCCTATGATACAGCAGCCAGAAAGTAAGCACAACGTTAGGCTCCATCGACAGGAACATTGTGGCCAGATCACAGTAGATAATAATTTCACTGAATTCTATACTGGTTTAGACTGCATTTTGAAGGAAAAATAGGAAAGCTGGAACAGGTTTGGAGGAGAACTACCAGGAAGAAAACCAAGAGCTCTGGAAACCATGCCCTGTGAAGAAGCAGCTGGGCACATTTGTCCTGCAAAAGGAAAGACTAAGGAGAGATATGACAGTAAATACCTAAATATCTCTCCTTATAAATATCTAAAAGGCTATAATGTGGAAAACAGGATGGAGTGTTCTTTCTTGAAACTGAGGGCAGGACAGGAGTCAATGGGTTGAAATTAAAAGAAAGAAGATACCAGCTGAACAAAAGGAGGATTTTTTTTAGTGGTGAGAGCTGTTAAGGAATGAATCAGTCTGCCTACAACAATGATGGACTCACCCTCGCTGAAGGTTTTCAAATGGGAGCTCAATAGCTACCTTGACAGGATGGTTTAGAGCAGGGTTTCTCAACCTTGGCAACTTGAAGACATGGCTGGCTGGGGAATTCTGGGAGTTGAAGTCCATATGTCTTAAATTTGCTAAGGTTGAGAAACACTGGTTTAGGGGATTCTTACACTGCACAAGGGGTTGAATTAGATTACCTACTGTATCCGAATTGTGGGGGTCATCTTATATTTGGAGATAAGAAATTATGAAAAGAAGGAAGCCAAATGTGTGAATGACTGTAGACATCTGCTGTTGAAAACTATGGAGGCCTCTAAAGATTAGCTTGAAGATTAGCCTTTCTTTATGAGAGGTAGTTTATCTAGAGATTTTTTTATTTATTTGTAATGACCAAACAGGTCTTCCCTCCTCTCCTTCCAGCTTTAATTTTCCCTTTTACTTTCTTTCTCATCGCAGTTACTCCTTCCTCTCATTCCATTCCCATAATATCCCCACCCACCCCCTTTTTTTTTTTTGGCTATTTCTTCTGGAGGAGCGGAATGGGAAAGTATACTGATATATTTCACTGTGTGAGAATGGTTTGTATGTCAGAGAGAACAGCTGGCATATACAGTTGATTCAATTTTATAAATAGGGTACCTTATTTTACAGGCAATTACTTTTAATAAATAATCATTAATTCAATTACCATTAATTTTTTTTATCCTGGTTCTGTCCATTTATGAAGTCTTGTTTTTGGCAAGTATATACATGCATATGTAACTAGAACACATACATATATTTATTGGGGAGGAGGAAATTTCCAGGATGAATTTCAGCTGGAATTGGTTGGCAAACCTAGATCAACAAGGAAGGAAGATAGGCATTGAGTTCTTTCTCTCTCTCTCTCTCTCTTCCTTTGGAGGTTGGGGGAGAATCATGTTAGATTCAGGGTCATCTTCTCTTTCAAGTAAATACAGTATCTTGACACTATTGTAGGATTTTCTTCCTTGCCCAGTTTGTCATGATGATTTACTTACATTTAATAAACAGATCCAAATTTGCAGATGACACAGTAGGGATGGGAAACTTGTAGCCCTCAAAAAGTTGCTGACTGGTAACTAACAGCTATCCTCAACATTGGACATGCTGGCTGACACTATTGGGAATTGTAGCTTGGCCACATCCAGCTGGCTCCAAGCTCCCCACCTCTGGTGAACATAGAACTCAGTCATCCCAAATGGAGTTCTTGGACTGAGGCTGAGCCCAATGAGGCAATGGAATGTTGTCAGTTAATACCTCATCTCAAAAAGGTTTATGTGTGTATGAAGGAGAAAGAGAGAGAGAAGTTCAATTCACATTTAACAGTGCAAGAAACATAAAATCAGCAGAGACACGAAGGGTATGTTTCTTAACTGACAAAACAGTAAAGAGTAAACAAAAATGAAAATTACTTGACAGTACAGAACATAAATATGTTATATGGTAAGATGTAACACATAGTGAATCATTTTCCCTTTTAAAAGTCATCCTAATTAATGCCTTTAGTTATTCTCATTCTAATTCATATAACAGGTTGTATTTATTTTGCAAAAAAAATAATAAATGTTTAACTGGGGATAGCCTTTTGAGGTCTTCCTTGCTCATATTCATCTGCTGTATTGGGATATGGTAGTATAGTGATAATTTAATACATGTACTGCATGCAGCAATTTTGATGAAAAGGAGAATAAAATTATACAATTATTGCATTAATTATACATTTTACATTTTTGTTCAGTGGCCCTCGGCACTTTGTAGAATGACTGGGTCACCTGGAGAGAATTGCCATGAAAGTTTTATCTCATTAGCAGTGAGAACAGCGTACCTTGGACACAGCAAGCAGTGGGAAAATAGAAGGCTAATTAATATAAGAGATAATATTTCACATAGCAGAGATGGCAATGCAATGCAAGTCAGAAGAGGATGTGCCTTCTCCGCCCTCTCCATTCTCCTTCTCTGTGAATTTCTCCACACCCTCACTCATCTCTTCCTCTCATTGGGAAAGAGCATCTTGGTTTGGCCTTATTAGAAGCTCTGATTATGTTATTTCCATCTGATGTTTTAAAATGGGGGCCTTCCCTTCAATTAGTTCCTTCCTTCTGTCTACTCCCTCATATTGGTTCAAAAAGAGCAAGTTTGTTGTGATCCCTTCATATCCTTTTATAGATGACTCTAAGAAAGATTAGGCCATTCCAAAGTGTCACTTTCATGTCTTCCTAACCTTGCTTTCCAAAATAGCTGAGGCTGGGGAAAAAGAAGGGCTATTCACCCTAAGCAACAGAGTTCTCAGCCAAAAGTTTAAAAGAAACATCCTCTACCAGTTCTTTTGGGAAATATGTACATTGAACTGGAACATGCTGTGGGCCCTGCCCATGCTTGGCCCCATCTGTTCATAGGATATGGAAACTGGAAGAGAAATTCCATGAGCAAGCTGCTGAGGTTCTTTGCTAGACATCCATGCCACATATGCAACTATTAGTCAGCCCAAGCACATGACACTGCTGGTGAAGTTAGAAAAGGAGACCCATGGCTATTTCAACACAAGAATACCCTGTGCAGATGTTAAGATATTCAATAGGAATGAACTCAGCCCTAGTGACACATTTAGAAATGGGACCCCTTTGATGTCATGACAGGGGCCTGGGTCGAAGAAATGCAACAAGGAACACTTGAGGATATTCAGATGGAAGTATAACATTGACCTTTATTCACATGACAAACTTACACTTTGAGATAAACCCACTCTGAAAACAGTAGGCAAATATTTTAAGGGAAAGAAATGTACAATTAGGGATATTAATACTATAGATCAATTTAGTGCCAATCAAGTGTTAAAACCATTTGAATTATAGCAAGAGGAATCTGGACTACCTAAAATTGCAAAGTATTTTGGCAAAAGCTTGAATAGTAGATGCCAGGAGGGAGCAAATCTCCTTTCCCAGGAGCTTGTTGGTCACACCTGCTTTGGGGAAATGTCTCTCACACCTGTGCTGTTTTTCTGGTTAGTACGAAGTTGGCAATTAAAAGGTCAATAGTGGCATCTCCTGACAATGTAACAAAAAGTGTGATGTCTAAAGAATTTGGCCCTTTTTTTCCTTTTGAGAGAGAGAGAGAGACAGAGAGAGAGAATCAAAGTTTGTTTAAAAAAAAGAGAGAGATGCCCTCCCCCTTTAATATTAGAAGCTAAACTGCAAACATTATTTGTTAAAGAAGGTCCAGAGCTGCCAAGATCATGAGATACAACAGCTCAATATTAGTTAAAGAAGAAAATCAAAAGAAAATACTATGCTCTAGACAGATCCCAAGATAGTAGTTTTCATATTTGCTGTATATCCAAACAGCATTTAAAAAGAGCTGGCTACTGGTATGTTGGAAGTAAGTGGACAGTTACTCATGATATGGTCTTATTCTTCTTCCATTTTAGTTCGATATCCATAGATTTGTTAATATAGTGTTGCAAAGACCAGTTTAAAGATGTGAGTGTACTTTTGTGGGGTCCTTGGGGTTCTCTGAGCTTGGTTCTTTTCTTGGAAACGTTTCATTACCTGGCTAGGTAACAACTTCAGTGTAAAATGGGTTGGGGTTTGCTCTCTATTTATATACTGGGGCATGCCCTGCTGGTGCTGGTGGGGGTTTTGTTTTGCTCCTCTGGCAGTTCCTTGATTAGCATATGTTTACTGCTTGATTGTGTGTGGTAAGTCTGTCCATGTGTGGTGAGATTAAGGAGTTTTCATCATGTCTTCTGACTGCTAGTTGGTGCTCATGGATACACTCTGCTAGTCTTCTGACTGTCTGTCCTACGTAGTGTTTGTTACAGTCCTTACACTGTATGTTGTAGATGACTCCTGTTTTTTTCTTCCTGGACTACTGGGTCTTTTGGTTTACTTAAGATGTTTTGGAGTGATTTTGTTGGTTTGTGTGCTACAGAGATGCCATGTGGTTGTAATAGTCTGTTGGTGGTTTCTGAGACATTTCTGATGTATGGCAGTGTGATCCTTTTCACAGCTTGTGTAGGTTGTGTTGTAGTAGGTTGAGTGGTCAGGCACTTTTTGATAAAGTTGCATGGATATCCATTTTGTTGGAAAATGTTGTATAGGTGGTCTTTTTCCTTTTTCTGCTGTTCTGGGTTGCTGCAATGAGTTTGTGCTTGCTTGAATAATGTTCTTACACAGCTCCTCTTGTGGGAGTTTGGGTGGTTACTTGGTAATGGAATAGTTGATTGGTGTGGGTTGTCTTCCGATAAACTTGCATTTCTAATTTACAGAAGCCTGACATATCACTCCAACCAATTGTATCTTTACCGGGGACTCCAACATACAACATATGAAAGAACTGACAAAAAAGCTTGGTCACCTCACAGAGAACAGTGAATATTCTATCAGCTCCTCACTACAGTGCCTCCAGAAAATCAAAGATGTACACATAGATGAAGATGAGATTATGGTCTCATTTGATCTCACAGCACTCTTTACATCCATAAACCCAGAACTAGTGAAAGAATCCATATCAGCAATACTACACAACACATCTGATCTAACCAAATACACCCAGATCGAAATACCCAGAATCATGGACCTCATCAACCTCTGCCTCACCACCTATTTTCAGTTTGATGGACAAATATATCAACAAATCAGAGGCACACCCATGGGATCACCACTGTCAGGACTCATAGCAGAGATTGTAATGCAACGCGTAGAAGCTATAGCACTTCCTCACATACAACTTAAAGTATGGATCCGGTTATTATAACATTTGTTATAATAAAAAAGGAACAACTAAAGAAGGCACATGAAACCATCAACAACATCTTCAAAGGAATAAAATTCACCAGAGAGGAAGAAAACAACAATACGCTACCCTTCCTGGATATCCTCATCAGCAGAGGAAAGAACAGGAAACTCACAACCACATGGCATCTCTGTAGCACATAAACCAACAAAATCACTCCAAAACATCTTAAGTAAACCAAAAGACCCAGTATCCCAAGAAGAAAAAACAGGAGTCATCTACAACATACAGTGTAAGGACTGTAACAAACACTACGTAGGACAGACAGGCAGAAGACTAGCAGAGTGTATCCATGAGCACCAACTAGCAGTCAGAAGACATGATGAAAACTCCTTAATCTCACCACACATGGACAGACTCAACCATAGTTTTAACTGGGAAACTCTCAGCATTTTAGACCAAGCTAAACCCAAAAATGCAAGAGAATTCTTGGAAGCTTGGTATTCAGACAAGGCACCAATTAACAGACACATAGAGATTAACAGCATCTACATACTATTCAAAAGAGACAAAAGACCAGAAGATCGCCCCACCGGCAATCATCACCCAGATAAGCAAAGGTTACCCACCAGGCACACAATCAAGCAGTAAACATATGCTAATCAAGGAACTGCCAGAGGAGCAAAAAAAACCCCCCCACCCCCCCCCACCACCAGCAAGGCATGCCCCAGTATATAAATAGAGAGCAAACCCCAACCCATTTTACACTGAAGATGCTACCTAACCGGGTAATGAAACATTTGCAAGAAAAGAACCAAGCTCAGAGAACCCCAAGGACTCCACAGTTTAACCCTGAGCTACACATATTCGCCTCTATTGGAATGTACTTTTAAATTATACACCAACAATCTAGAATTTATCATTACAAAGTTCTTGAGCATGGAAAGCAGCAAAACAGCACAGAAAGACAGCTAATCCAGATTTACAGCTAATCCAGATTTACAGTCGCTCATGGTTGTTGTTTTATAAATCAGATCAGCCAGGACAGAAAAAAATTTGTTAGTATCTACTAGCCCAATAATTACTAATAGAAAAAGGCTTGAAAGGAATCATTCTATGTAGTCTAGGGCAGAGTGAAAGTCATTTATTGTGCCTTGGTTGCAAATGCACTTGACTGTGATTTGGTCATTTCTCCCTGCTTATGTCTTAGAAGAAGGGCTGAGGACAAAGAATTCCACAGCAGGCAGTGAATTTGCCCTGCTATAGATTAGAACCAGAGATTTTACACTAGAAACTATGCTGCCACATTCTGTGATGACCTTTTAAGCTATGAATTCAAGGATCACCACATTCCTGGTGTCATCAGGTCGTTGTTGGGCTGCGTGCTTGTGCTTTATGACAGAAAAAAAGAATCATCTACTTTATCCTCTTATTGCCCAAAACATGTTGCGATGACCACTTCTATGATAATCCACTTGGTAGTTAGGGAAAGAGGCAACTTCTCACGAACATACAAATCTACCTTAGCAGTATTTAGGTTATTGGTTCATCTAACCATTCTTGGCACTGGCCTCTATGAATTCCTCCAATACTGTTCCATAAGATTTTATTTATTGCTATATTTCATCTCAGCATGAACAAGAGAAATTGATGGTTCTTGTGGCAAGTGAAGCTGGATCTGGAAGGAAGTCAAAGAGGGTTTCTCGGGAGAGGGAAGAGGATAACAGATACTCACACAGAAGGTGTGTCCATTTAACAGGGGAGAGCTCATGTGGTGATCAGGTAACATTGCATTTTTGGAAATTAGAACGGGCCTGGGCAAATCTGTCAATTTGATTTTTCTCAGTTTTTCTCTTTTATTAATCTGTCAAATCCACTTCATCCCACATCTGCATTACTTTGATATTAGTCTTTTAAGTTCTCATTAAACTCTGTGCAGTATGTGTTTTTGTGCACATCTCCTTTAATATACATTGTTTCCAGTTTCTCTAATGTACTTTTTTGCAAGCAAATTTCCCTAATACAATGCAGTTTCACTAATGTACTTTTGTGTATTTTCCCCTTACAAATGCATTTTAAAGTAGTGAATGTAATACAGAATATTGAGAAGTGTGAATTTCAAGGACTACTGAGTTTCAGTTCAAGTATTGGTATGAACCCAGAAAATCAGGTAACTGCATCTAAATGTGAACCAAATAAATTTATTCCATAACACTATATGATTAGTCCATGAAACTCATAGGGTCATGTTGAGCCAGTCTTGTCTCTCTAATTTATGTAACAGGATTATTGTGGACTAAAGTAATCTAATTCTAAATATATTATCTGTGTCCTCCATGAAAGAAAATACAATAAATTAGAGAAGCAAAGGCATAAGAAACCAGAAACCTGGGATCACTAGACTCACCTATCTACAGAAATTTAGAAATTGCATTTGCTCACAGAAAAATCTTAGTTATTTTACTTCATTTCATTCAAACTTTCCTAAAGTGCCCATACCTCGTCTGTTTGACAATAGACCAGGAAAAGTATTTCAATTGTTACAACAGCATGACTTATGTTAATCTTACTTTCTATGTCCAAAACTGTTTTCATTGATCATATGTCACAGAAAGAGCTTTAATGGACTATATATTTCCCACATCCATTATGCCTGCTCCAGGCTTCATTTAAATATGGCAACAAAGAAACAATTTGTACTTAAATAAATTATTCTTCTCTAGCATGAGCAAGTCTGTGTGAGGAATCAGTTCAATTGGCACATTATGACAGTAATGAGAAAAATATTCTGCTATATCTTCTTGTAAATTTAGGAGATAAGACTTCAGCAGGGAACATAACACTATCAATACTAATTGCATGTAATTATACAGTGAAACAGCAGCATTAAACAATGACTTCCACGATATTCAAATTTTACCTTTTAATATTTGAATTTCTTCAACGTGAAATATTCCCAGATGTTCTCAAGTTTGTAGCACAGTTTTACAAATGAAGGTGTTTAGCATTATGGAAAGGATTGGGGAAAAGAACAAAGAGCTGCTAAGAGAGCTGGGGAGCAAGTAATGAAAATACGGAAGCTGTGTGGCCCTTCTTTGTCTCAAGGAAAACCTGGGGATTTGGGAAGTGTGAATTTGAAAAGGAATCATTTAATATGTACCTCCCAGATTACTGTAAGGCTTGAATGTGCCAAAAAAATGTCCCAGTTTCTCAACATTTTTCTTTCCCTGATTCTCAGCCTGCTTTCATGTTCTTTCAAATATTGTCTGATAGTTTTCTAGCTTCCTGTACTGTTGTGTTTATTGTACGTTTGATCTAAAGCAACACATTAATTAGCCCCTTAATAAGTAATATATAAGAAAAAAACCCACATCTCAGTACTTCATAGAAGTTTTTTTCCATAAAAATAATAAAAAAACAATTGCTATTCCATCAACAACTTGGAAATCAATGCATTAGACACAGCCAAATTATCTGTAATCCAAATATGATCGTGGCATTGTTTGAAAGTATAATGGAATAAATGTCCCTCAAGAAGTAAAACAATTTGTTTTGTTGTGTATCATCTTTTGACAAAAATGTGTCAGGGTCAAAATGGATCCTGCTGAATTATTTATAACTCCAGCCTTTCCTATACACCTTATTATGAATTTTCTCTTTTCCACACTCCTCCCTGGTTTTAGTATGATTTTATTGAAGTGCATCCAGTTGTATGGTTGCACAGATGGAAGGTTTCTGTCAGCAGAAAGCGAGAGGAAAGTAATGCTTGACAGTCCACCCGCTCTGCTCTCCTGCCGCCAGCCCTTGTGCCACCATCCCTGCAAGGTCGCTTTGCGAAAGAGCCAGGGAGAAAGGGGGGAACCTGCAAAAATGACCTTGCTCTTTGCTGCTTGCTCATGGAAGCTGCCCCTGGATCCAAGAGCCTTGCTGGTTAATTGTTCGTAATAGGAGTTTCAAGCAACTATGTTGCTGACACATTCCAGCAAACAGATTAAATTTCTTAAACCCTACCAAATGAAAATTAAGACTGGCTCTCATTTAGAGAAAGAGAAAGCACTGTTGATTTGTGTTTTGAAGTATTGTCAGGCATCATCCGTCAATTACTCCTCTATGAGGGGTGGGAGAGAGAACTGCACCAATGAAATCCTATCATTTTAAACTGAACTGCCTATTGACGCTATTAAGCTTAATCGTAATATTATTTTGGAAGTGTAGCGTTATAGGTATCTTGCCCTTTTCTGGACAGGTTTGAAATCATCAGCCACTACAAAACTTCTTCAAGCCAAGCTTGTCTTCATAAACATACTAAGGTTAAATTCTGTTGTTCCACTTTTCAACTACCTTTCCTCCTCTTTTAATTTTCAGCAATACTAAAAACTCCCCCAAGACATAAAATGCTTCTGACAGTCATGTTTTTCCTCCAGATAGATCTCAGAGAATTTATGTAGAAGATGATGTTGCTTATATCCTACAACAGATTGAAGTTCTACTACTAATTTAAACAAATGTGGGAAAAGGCAGAAAATAGAAAACAGATAATGTAGTTCTCAAGATATTTCTGAACCACAACTCCTCTTAGCAACATCAACCAGCATGGGCAATGATGGGGGATGCTGGAATCTGTATTATCAACAATACCTGGAGAACCACAAGCTCTCCATCCTGGCATACGCTAATGAAATTCAGTGGAGCAACTTACACTATGACCACCATATAAGGATTTGTTGACTACATCATTAAGAAGATGCAGAGTGACAGCATGAAACAATTTACATAGATTATAAATAAATGCAAACAAACATACTGAGGAAATAAGTCAAATGGATATTATACAATAGCTAAGCAAATATTACATTTTCTAACATTCTACAATTATTTTTTTTATACGTGGAAATAGGTGATGATACAAATGGATTTTTAAGGAACCAATAGTTTTACTAAATGTAATATCTCTTTACTCTATTTTTAGTATATATTACTTACAACTACCCAGAAAGAGTACTCCTTGTAATCACTACAAAGCACTTGCTCAGATCATATATGTAACATTCCTCCATCTTCCAATAATCTTTTGGAGTTGTAGTTTCATTGAGACTCATTTCTGCCTTACTCTTCCCCCATTTCTCCAGCTGACCCTATGCTCAATGAATAGCTGAGAAGTTCTGTCCCCAGACTTTTGTTAGCCATCCAAGAACTAGATAGGTGACCCAAGGCTCATTCTGATTTGAGGACAAATTTATTGATTACTGACTCCACCCTCTCCTCATGATGTTTTTTTCTTTTTTTCTGCAAGCACTAAAATATGTTTATTCATTATCTCTTTTGGCATAGTTGCTCTGGCACCTCCATTTGCAATATATCAGAATTCCAGAGCAACAATCAAGTTCAGAGATTTGAGGATGGCTTTAAGTCAAAATCTATTTTGAATTACCCTGATCTGCTTTGGAATTCAGGCTTCAACTAAGAGCACACTCTTAATTCTCACACCATGAAACAGAATGATTTTCATTGGGTTTAATGGCAAAACAATGTCACTAAACTGTGCAAAGTTTTCTGCAAAGGAGTAGCATACATTAGAAATAGGGCAAGAGGAGAACAAAGAATCTTTCATTACAAAGTCAACAATTGCCAGCAGAACATGAACTGCAGTCTGATTCCATTGTGACTATGGTATTATTTTAGATGGGAAAAGATTTACACTTCCTTTTTTTTTTTTTTTGGTAAACCACTTGCAAGAGGTAGAACTGAATTGTGGTATTGTACAAAAATGGCAGTTGCTATTCATTCAGAAAGAATCAGATCATTGGAGTTCTTCACACGCTTATCTACTAAAAACAGAAGCAGACTTAATCACATTTTATAGTCCTATCAACTTTTCATCTCTCCCATTCTTCAAGCAGGGTGCATAGTTTACCTGAGGATACAAAAACCAAGGATAGGAATAAGAGAAAGAAGCACTCTAATTGAAAGATTAGGGAAGTGTCATAGAAGGCACACTCTTCAGTATAAAGCCATCTTTAATGTGAAGCTATCTTTAAAAAAAAAATACTTATCTTGTTTTGAATGGAAACCTGAAAGAGACTTCATGAACCATATTTTACTACTTGTGTACGAAACCAGATATTTTTTAATTTGAAATTAGTCCATTGCACTGATCGGTATTTCACAGTTCACTGGTCTGAGACTGAAGCACAGTAAGACCTGTAAACCCAGTTGAAATTTTCTATTCAGCATCATTTATGGCCCAGATATTTAAAATAGAATCTAGATTGTAAATATGTCAACCATACACACACCCACGGAACAGCATGGTGCCCTGCACATTACTTCATCCCCTGCCAAAGAGAAGACTAAACCCTTGCCAATTAATTGTAAGGATTTGCATATATTCCAAACAGCTGAGATGAATTCCAACTGTGTTTTGAAGTGGAATGAGCATCTCTGTTATTGTTTCCTGTGATTTGGAAACTCATCTGCTAGTATGCATGGCATAACATAAGTGGTTGCTGTGAGTGGAAGTGTCACATCATCTTTCCCTTTTAAGGAACCATAAACAAGATGCTCTGTCAATGGAGGCCTAATAGCTGGGAAGGCAAGAGTTTCCACTACAAACTATGCATGGCTTTAGCACTGCAAATGGAAAGATTTTTTTATATTATTATTTTAGATACACAGCAAGTAAGCCAGAAATAAATCAATTAACATAGATAATTGTATGAGAATACAGAGGTCCAGAGCTGATTCTGGAGAAATCCAAAGGTACTATGTGAAAGTGCCCCATATTTAACTATTTGATAAACAAGTATCACCTTAAATACAAAAAGGCCAATAATTAGAAAGCTTGAGGATGCCAGTTGATTTAGGGACTGATTCTTTGAATCAAATAATGACAGCCTTAGTTTCAGTAACATCTGAACCCAATGTCTTCATCAGCTATCATAAAGAAATAGGCAAGTACATTTCTCTCCTTCCCATCCTGTTCTTGGTTGTTTATAAGTAGGGTGATGCATTAAAAGAAGCCAACAGCAAATAGGAATGAAGGATGTTCCTTGATCACCTGGAGGAACTTTTGAGGAAGTTTTAAATAATTGCTAAACATTAAATACCTAAAGATTTAAAGAAGGCTCAGATACAAATTTTCCCAGTATTCTTGACATGAAATCACACATTAGATAAACATTTGTCTGTCAATTTTGCCAGCCTAAGAGAAAAATGCAAAATGCCACTGATCTAATATTTTACTGTTAAATATTACTACTTCCCATCTATCCTTTTCCTTTCTGGTTATAGGAACAAGAACCACATAAATCCAGCTTTTCCATGCAAAAAAGAGACTGGTCTGGCCCAGTCTCTTTATCAGAGAAATAGCAATACCAGAGAACTGCAGCTGGACTGCATTAAAATCTGAAGGAGGAGCTTCCTTCCCTCTTTAAGGGAAGGAAGTTGTATCATATGTGTAAACAATGCTATTAGCAATGAGACAATTTTGGACTGAATACCAGAATGAAAGGTAATCCAGTCAGACTCCATAATCTGTAATGTCCATGGACTGAACCTCAGGATAAGTGATTGTTTCCCCACATCTTCAAGATCTTCATCATTAGCAATGCAGGGTGAGAACATAGGATGCTGCCTTTCAGATCATTTGTTCATCTAGCCCAGCATTGCCTTCTCTGAAAAGCAACAGCTCTTCATATCACCTGATTGATCTTCTCAATGGGAGATGTCAGGGACAGAATTAGGAATGGTCTGCATGTGGAACATCTGCTCTAGCCTTGATCACTGGCTGGGGTAAAGGCATCAGTAAACAATTTTAAAATTAAGTAGAATGCCTTCTGCTTGCTTTAGATTTGTCATCTGCTCTTCTCTCCAAAAAAAAATCATTATTTCCCTGTAGATCATCAGAAGGCAACTATACTTTTAAATGTAAATGTTTAAATTCAAGGAGGAGGGAGAGAAAGGATAGGACTCATTCATTTTATTGGAACAATTTCACTGATTTCCAAGAAATTGCAATAAATGATTAATTAATGCCTTCCAAATATAATTTAACACTATTATATTCTAAGCAGTTAAGACTGCACAATGTATTTGTTAAGGCTAAACTATGCTTTCAAGCCCAAGAGTTTAGAATATTCTTCAAACCTCCACAGCATGAAAGAACTCTTAACAGGCACAGTAATTTGCTGAAAATTTCATGCCTACAGAAATCGACAGACACTGAAACGTTTTCTACTGTTAAAAAACGGAGGGGAGCTGGTGAATCTGTTAACATTTAAAATTTATTTTATTTCTCCTTTCACTCTGGCTAGGAAATGGTTTGAAAGGGAAAGAAAGAAAACACACACTCAAGAAAAATGACTAACATTTAGTAGCTCAATCACTTTGAAAATTCCAAGTATGAAATACAAATATATGCAAAATGAAATTATCATCTCTTGTAATAAACTAGATGGGACATCTTTCTCCAAACAAGAGCCATATCTTACTTATATGTCCTTCTTGTGGGCAACAAATGGCACTCCATAATCCTTCCCCCTTCCCCCCCTAAAAAAAAAACCTCCAAAAAAAGCCCCAGCTCGGGGAGGCCTTGGAAATTGCAATGGAGGTTGCAGAGGCTACCCATGTGGGATACCCTCCTTGTAATAAATAAATAGCTCACCATAGGGCTGTTAATCAATGAAAGCAGGATAAACACTTTTATTGTACAAAAAAAAAAACTATGCCTGATAATTTTCTTTTGTCAGTAGTATAATGTTGGTTAAATTAATTCTATAGAGAACGCTTTTGCTACATGCTACCACAGGAATAGCAAAGCTGTTTTACAACATTCCAGCAATAAAGTGGAATAAAGTAGACCTCTGAGTATGGCATCAGAGATCATAGGCTGAATAGGGATTTAGTATCAAAACCATGGTTTCCATATGCCCAAATGAGCCACTGTTCCACCCTCCTTCTCGCCAAACCAGATGAAGCAGCTCATTGTCTTTGTGGAACAGAAAGTAAGTAAGAAGGGCAGCATTATTAGGGCAACAATGTTTCCAAGGTCAGCCACATCTTGACCAAAAGGCATTGATATATTGATATATTGATGAAGAACGCGCTGGCCGCATCTTGTGTCATTATCAGCCTTTAATTTAGAAAGCAGGGCTCTTGAGCATGAATAGTTAAGCAAGCAAGCTATTACCATGAAATGGAACAAACTGTGAAGGCTTAGACATCATCTTTCAAAGGAAGCTCATTCTAGATAAATTTCAGAACTGATTCTCCAATCTGAAGCCCTAGGGGCCTTCTAGGGAGACCAGGCACAGCAGAAGACAGGGATCTTTCCTAAGCTTTCATATCATTCTAGAAGACATCTGGAGATGCATTCTTTATTGACTCTGTACTGCAAGCTGCTTCTTCAAAAATGCCCCACCTGCAGTACTATTAAAAATATAGGAGCTCTTTGCATCTAGAACCACTGAATTTGAAGAGCCATTCGGGCCACTGGGTCTAGTCATCTGCTCAGTGCAGGAATCTTAATTAAAGCATCTCCAACTGATAGCTATCCAACAACTACTTATGCTTCAAAACATTCAGTAAAAAGGAACTCATGACCTCCCAAACTGATAGGTTCCACATCTGAATCAGAATTAGGTAACATTATTGCCATTCAACTAGATCCTGCCTTCTTATAGTTTATCTACTGTACAGTCACACACCCAAAAGTTAACACTAAAATAGAACCATGCACCTGACAATTTAATAAAGGGGAAAAATCATACACACTCTCTTTCAGTAATAAAAAAATCAGTTCTCTACTATCTGTGTGACATCCTTTCAAATAACCATAGAAGGCTATGAAACCCTTACTAACACCTGTTAGTTTTGCTAACATTTTCCTCAGTTATATAGGGGACTGTTTCCTGAACCATCTTCACTGTTCTTTGCATCTTTTCCAATTTGCCTAAATCCCTAAATTGTGGAGCTCAGACCTAGTCACAATACTTAAGGTGAGGATATGGAACACAGTGAATATAGAATAGAGTGAAAATATTGTCTCCTGTGATTTGGAACCTATACTTTTATTTATGCTACCTAAAATTGCATTTGCCTTTTTGGCTGCTTTATGACACTGTTGACTCATATTTCACAATAATATTATACCAAACGTACTCTTCCAAGATCTTTTATCAAGTACTATTGCCGCATAACAAAACTTGGGAAGTGAGGCACTATATGAGAAGACTAACTCTAAGACAACTCACATAAATACCTCACTCCAGTTTGATAAGCAGCTGTTTATTTTAATGTTTAATGTTGATGAGCATTCTTAGAGTAATAATTTTTAAGCCTTTGTGGGATCAACATAATACGCAAGCCATCTAGCTAATACTTAACTGGCTTGCTAATCAGAATATGAGGGATTTCATTGTCAAATGCTTTTGAAAAATCCAGATATATTCAGAACCAATTTTCTAAGGATCTGGCAGCGTACCTGATCAAAAACTGAGGTACAGTAAGTACAGTATAACAGGACTTGTTCTTTATAAATCCATGCTGACTTCTAATAATATTGCAATGTATTTATTTTAAAGAGTTTACAGATTAATAGCTTAATTATCTTTTCTACAAATCTTCCCAGTTGTGGGATTTCTTTTTCCCCCTTTTAAAAATAGGGATAGTATTTGATTTCTTCCACTCATCTGATACTTCACCCATTCACCAAGATCTCAGAGATAACAGAGGTTCGGTAGACCATCAGCAAGTTCCATCAGTACCCTAGGTTGCAATCTGACTGCTCTAAAGATTTGAATTCATTCAAGATCAATAGGTATTCATTAGATATATTTCTGTGAAGTCCCTGGTGCTCTCTGAGCTTGGTTGTTTGCTTGCAGATCTTTCATTACGCAGCTAGATAACATTGTCAGTGCTAGTGAACGTGGGATTTGCTGCCTGTTTATATACAGTAGCTTGCCCTGCCAGTGTTGGTGGGGGTGCGGTTTTCTCCTTGGTAGTTCCTCGCTTAGGGTATTGTTTGCTGCTGGATTGTTTGTCTGGTGTTAATCTGGGTGTAGGCTGCTGGAGAGGATGCGTTCTGGTCTTTTTGTTTCCTTTGCAGCTTTTCTATTGTCTCTTTTGAACGGTGTGTAAATGTGTTTTATAACTATGTGTCTATTGATGGCTGATTTGTCTGAATGCCAAGCTTCCAGGAATTCATCAAGATGAACGAGATGTCATAAATTGTATGCCAAAGCTTGTGCTGGGAGAAAACTGAAAACACTACTTTAAAACTGGAACAGCTAAGGACAAACATAGACTACTTCTAAGGATATATTATGAGGTCACATAATCTAAAAATAGGGGTGTGTCTTCAAACCTTGTGAATAGGATATGAGCCCACTGAGAGATCAAGTACATACTGGTTAATATGGAAAGAAGTTCTTGTGAGGCAAGACCTTTGCATGCTTTTCAAAATGGTCTTTAAACATTAATGCTGAAATGTTTTGTTAAGCAAAATGGAACAGAAAATTTTCAGTTTTTCTGAATTAATCAGGACTCAGTTGCATCACTGTCTTTAGTATGGAATATTGCTAAAGCATTTATCCAAGGTCACATTACTACATACACTTCTTACAAAAACAAGCAAAATTAGTTAAAGTTACATTGTCTGAAGAGAAAGTAAATAGGCATTTTCACTTCACATATACCATCCATCCTGGATTGATAGACCTTTTCTCTCTATGAAATAGAAACTACAGGTAGTCCTTGTTTGGCCGCTGCCTTATTTAGCAACTGTTTGCAATTATGATGGTGATGAAAAAATAACTTTATGACCAATCCTCACATTTATGACCTCACAGGTCTGTAAAGCAAAGTAAAATCATAAGCATAGTCACAGTTTCACTTAGGGTAATGACTGAGTTGCCGGTCCCAACCATGGTTGATAAAAGAGGACTAACAAATTTATGCTTCTAAAACACATTTTA
Source organism: Python bivittatus (assembly GCF_059951505.1). Taxonomy (NCBI): domain Eukaryota; kingdom Metazoa; phylum Chordata; class Lepidosauria; order Squamata; family Pythonidae; genus Python; species Python bivittatus. Next base: position 2,348,261 of record NW_028277040.1, on the reverse strand, counting down.
TTATATTACAAGGCAACAATATTGGGAAAAGGGAGATAAATCTAAGCTTGCTATTGGCTTTCCAACTTAAGCTATATAATGTTGTACCATTAATTAAGATATAAATGGGAATATATATCCAGATTCCAGCCTCATTAATAATTAATGTTTTTAACTTTTATTCTAAATTTTTTATTCTAGTGTTTATAATACTAATTCTTCAGCAACCAAAGATAAGATAGATTTCTTTTTGTAGAAAATGAGCTTACCACATTTGTCACAGGATCAGGTCAGTAATCTTACTTTACCTGTATTGCTTCAATAAATTATCATTACAATGAAGTTGCGGAAGACTCCTGGTCAAGATGGTTTTCTAGTTGGAATGAAATGTCTATTGTCTCCTATTTCACTAGAGTTTTATAGCAAAGCATTTTCAATTTGTTCATGTTTCTTTCTCCTTTTCTTTTTAATTTGGCATTAATAAACCTTTATTGTATAATTAAAAAATCCAAAATACCAATGGAATTAAAGTTGGAGGGCAGAGCATGAGATTTTACTATACACTGAAATTTTATGTTTTATAAATAGATCAGAAATGTCTGTTCTTAATTTTATGTCATTAATGGGGAAGTTTGGGTTCCTGTCTGCTTAACTCTATAAACTGGAGTAATCAGACATGATACCACCAGCTCACTGTAACAATTTAGAAAAGTATAAAGATTTAGGTTTTAGACTGTATTCAAATTCCTTCATTTATTTTGTGATAAGAATTTTCAGGAACCTTTCTCATCTGGTAAATGTGAACTTATCTTGTTGTGACACAGATGAAAGACGTTCTAGACAGAATGCTTAGAATTCCCTTGCGTATCTGGGCTAAAATAAATATGATTAAGTTGAATGTAATTTCAAGGCTGATTTATATGTTGAGGAGTCTTGCCATCTTTATTCCAGCACATTATTTTAAAACAATTAGAAGATAATGAGTACATTTGTTTTATGTGGTCAAAATATCCATTCACAAGAGGGAACAATCTGGAAGCTTGAAAGAGCTTCAAGTTTTGTAGAAGTGCAAATTTCCAGAGTATTGGAAGTATCCATAATCCAGTTTGGATCTTAATTTATAGGGGGGAAAGAATGCAAAACCAGGAGTATAGAGGAATAGAAATGAATACTCCGCAAAAAGATTTAGTGGGTTGGCCAATATCTTGATGTCTGTGGCAGCTTCCACTTAACAATATTAATAATGGTGACCTTGGAAAGTAATAAACCAAGCTGCAGGTTTTATGCATATAAACTAGAGCCTAAACTCAGCCTGACTTCATGCAGATGAGTAAAATCAAAGCTCTATGAGTAGGATAAAAGGGAAATGGAGAGACTGGGGGAAGAGCAGGAGCAACTCACAGATTACCCATTGGAATGTGTCACTCAGGGGGACAAAAATGCAGGTTCAATTCATTTTCTATTTCTTTTCCATAAGTAAATTCTCAGTTTGTATTACCAGTGAATTTCAGTCTTTGGTTTTCAAAAAATTGAAAATTGATATACATCAATCTTTTTTTCTACTGATAATTCCACTGGTATCTCATTGGAACAGGATATAATTTTATCCAGACCTATTAAAAATAGTCTAATGAAACAAAGAGGTGATAATTTTCAGTATAAAAGCAGCTGCCCTGTTGAGATTTGACTATTATTTCTGGGTTGAACTGAATAGTTAACAAGGGAATATGTATCAACAGAGTCATTATCTAGTGCTAGAGCACAGTTGTGGTAACCTCAGGCTAAAGTGACATTCAGCAATAGATCTAATTGACGGGATGGCTCTTTTCAGCTAATGGTTTGTTAAGATGGATGGAGTTCAGCCTGGCCTCAATTACAGATACTAGCATTTTCAGAAAACCAGATATGGCTAACAGCAAAATAAAATAGGAATGCTGCTGCTGATGATTTGATGTCATATCAAAACTTCTAAGAAAGCAGAGATTCAAACTCTAAACCTTTCAGTTATTCAGCAGTGTTCTGTGCTTGTTTTAAACAAGATATGTCGTAAGGATACTCTCTATAAGTTTCTTCAGAAGAAAGCCACATCTTGAGGTTTATTCTCAGATAAGTAGGAATAAGAATGCAACGTGACAGTCTTATGCTTCTCTTTTTAAAAGCAAGACCTACTGGATTCAATCGGGCTTCTTTTCACACTGATATATTAGTAGGAAATCTGTAATCCTAAACTCTCTTATGAAGGAGTGTCATTATCTCATAGAATTATAGAATAGAAAGGGGTTCTTTAGGCCACCAAGTCCCTGTTCAGAGCAAGAATCTAAATTAAGCATTCCAGGCAGGCAGCTCTTTAGTCTCTGCGTGTACACATCCAGTGAACATTCTCCATCCTGTAGCTGCCTGTCTGATTTTGGTTTCCTAAGTGAATACATTTGCATTCGTCTCTGTTAAATTTCATTCAGTTACTCTGAGATCATGTATCCATTCTAACAAGCTCAATTTGGGTTTTATTTCTGCTTTCTAGGGTATATATGTATGTATGTATGTATGTATGTATGTATGTATTTATTTATTTATTTATTTATTTAGCATATGGCATCTCATACATGGACTTACATTAAATACTAACATTTAGCCTAAGTTAAAAACACTTGAAAATATGAATATTAAAAAGATCTAAATTGAAATACCAATGTCTAGGCCATCTAACCATTGAAGCGCAGCATCATTTATATATTAAAAAAATCAGATATTGGGCCATTATATGCCCTCAGCTTACAGCTGGTCACAATGTGATCTATAGTTTGACATGCAGCCCCACAGTCACACTGAGGTGATGATGCCATACCCCATTTATGAAGTGAATCCTGGCAGATGCCATGTAAGGTGTGAATCCTGTTCAAGGTCGCCCATTGCTGGCGAGACAGATCAAAACCTGGCACCTTTTGTGTAGGGTCATCTATATGTCTTCCTGTATCTGGGCATTCAATGACCCATTTAACTTTCCACTGGGAGTCAATGTTGAAATTGTTATGCAGATGTTGTGCAAGTATCAGTGGGGGCTTCCTAGATTTAAGCCTTTCAAGTGATAAGTAGGGAAGATCAGCATGTACTGGAAGAAGTGAGTTGTTCATGATTTTTCTATATTGTCTCACCTTTGCAAAACTGGCGGTGCTATATGGTTCAGAACAGGAAGCCAACAGATGGGAGTGGTTTTAATGCATCCGGTTATAATCCTCATGGTGTCATTAAGTCTGGCATCTATCTTGCTAGTATGGCAGCTGTTAAGCCCTACAGGGGCACAGAATTTTGCTGTGGAGTAGACCAACCCTAGTGCTGATGTCATAAGGGTGGCAGCTGAAGCTCCCCTTTTTGTTCCACCTAATTTCTGGAGTATATTGTTCCTAGTATTAATTTTTGCGGCCATGTTCTCTAGAGGTATCTTATAAGAAAGAGTCTGATCCAGTGTTACCCCAAGGTATTTAGGATAAGGACTGTAGGGAAGTAAGTCTGCTAGTTTATTATTAAGGTGGAAACACGCAGTCACCGTTTTACTAACACTAGGAGTAAGCCTCCAATCAGTAAAAATTTTTCCCAGGATGTTAAGATCTTTTGAGAGGAGGCTGCCTGCCACCTCCAAGTGTTTTTCTTACACTGCTATGGCCAAATCATCAGTGTATCCAAATTTGCGTCCCCTTGTCACTGGCATATCTGATATGTATAAATTAAATAATGTAGCTGCCATTACAGAACCTTGTGGGAGGCCATTATTTAATCTTCTTACCCTACTTATGTTGTCCCCCATTATAATCTGAAAGGATCTGTCACTCAACATATTAATTAGTTGAAGAATACTTTTACAGGGGATAATGTGGTACAATTTATATAAGAGTCTGTCCTTCCAAACTGTATCGTATGTCACCATCAAATTTACAAACACGGCTGTGGTTTGTAAGCCTCATTGAAATCCCGCTTCAATATAGCCTATTAAACTTAGCACCTGGTCTACACAGCTTCGGTTATTTCAGAAGCCAGCTTGTTCCACAGGCACATGTTAGTCTAGTATAGGGCCTATTCTATTTATAATTAATCTCTCCAAAAGTTTGTAGAAAGAACTCAGAAGGGCAACTGGACAGTAGCTGTCTGCTCTATCTTGCAGTTTACCAGGTTTTAAAAGTGATATTACTTTAGCTTTTTTGAATTCCAATGGGAGGCATCCGGTGGAAACAATGTCCAAGAGGAATTTACCAATCCAGATTCATGTACGCCTCCCAGAATTTACCAGGAATTCTGGATGGATACCATTGAAACCTGGTGCTTTACCACATTTCAGACTGCAAATGGCAGTATCGATTTCCTCTGTGGAGAAAGGGCAGGAAAACTCGGGGGAAATTCTTCCTGACCACCAAAAAGCTGGGAGTGCTTTCTTGATATAGATGGAGTGTTCTTTCGCCCTTGGAGCTTCGGAGAGAGATACGACTCGAGAGGCTATTTGGTCTGGAGTTACATTGGATGCTTGTTGTGCAGGTTGTCTAGCACTACCCAGTTTCCTTAATAAGCTCCATGCTTTCCTGCTAGACTTGCTGAAATTTAATGATTCTGTGGATTGTGCCCACTTTTTGCGTCAAGTTGCGTCCAAGCTGTATAAGAGATCATCAGCGATCTCCACGTCGCCACCCTGTAGGAAAATCTGATAGAGTCCTTTGGTCTCTTTATTCCATCCTGGGATATACTCTGTTCTAAATCCTCGAGGGATATATCTTTTCGCCTAGGCGACTCTTGCCTTCACGTATCTATGATAATTCTGGCTTATTGGTGGAATCCCCTGTAAAGTTTTATCAAGGTTTTCAGCAAATTTAGGCCAATTTGCTTTTTGGAAATTCCATCTTGGTCTAGGGATGGAACAGATTAAAGGAATTTGGATTCCAATTCCGGGCAAGATAGGGTGGTGCTGACTATGCGGAAATTTGTTCATAACTATCCTAGTTATGGGGACTGGCTGCGAATTTGGGCCTTCTGTAGCAAAGCATAAATCTGGATTAGTTTCACATTTCCATGCTGCCGAATGGAACGATCCCTTGTCTTTGGCATTGAAAATCAGCTGTACTTTGTTTGCTGCAGCCCAATTGAATAATAGGGTATTAATTATCCCAAACCATTTTGTGTTACCTGCAGGTCTGATAAGCATTCCCACCACCACTTCATACAAATAATTATGAAAATACTGAATAGTAGATAAATCAGGACTGGCATCCCATTTGATATTTCTCTACAATTTGATTGGAAATCACTGATGAACATTCTCTGATTATGATTTTCATGCCAGCTATATACTACTTAATTGTCATGCCTTTCAGCTCGTACTTTTTACTAGCTTCCTAATCAACATGTCTAGGTAAAAAAATGAGAGAGGTTTGTCAGGCTTTTTTCCCCCCACAATTCCACCTAACACATTGTTTTCAAGGTACTTATAGATCTCTTTATGATTTGCTCTAGAATTTCCCCAGGTATTGATATCAACCTGATTGCTGCTGCTGCTGCTGCTATTATTATTATTGTTGTTGTTGTTGTTGTTGTTGTTGTTGTTATTATTTATAGCTGCCAACTCCAGTAGACTCTGGGTGGCTTACAAATACAAAAAAATAAAAACAGTTAAAAACATACAACACCACGGGCAGCCTGGACTAAAACAATCATAACCATAACAAAGCAGATCAGGGCCCCTACAAACTCATTAATCCCAGGCCTAGTAGTTTGCTGCTTCTTCTTTCTTTCCTTTTTTGCACATTCCTCTCCTCCACCCATCTGACATTTCAGCAGTTCTCCATGATTTCTCAGAAATAATATGTAAGAGTTTGGCCTTAGATCAGCTAGTTCCTTCAGTCTCTAAGATTCAATTCGCCTGCCTTGGAGATTAAAAGAGGTATTCCCTGACCGTATTTCTGTCAGTCTTAAGCTTCTAACTTATCCCTTCATCCAGCTCTTCACAATTTCTTGGTGAAACACATTTATCTTCTTGTTGGAAAAGAGTAAATCAAAACTGGAACTGAGTAGCAACCTTTTTTCCTTTTTTTTTAACCTGTTCCTATTTGGCCTCCTTCATCCAGCAGCCGCTGTACTTATTCTTTGTGACCTGCCCTATTTCCTTGTCCTTTCTGGTTTTCATATCTTCAGTTAAAAGTTTGCATGGCCACCCTGGCTTTTCCCCCAGTCAATTTTTTTCTCCTCACTGGAATTACTTCCAATTGTGTTTTTAATATCCCGTTTAGGAACTGGTGCTGGATGGGGTTGCACTGCCCCAAACAGGCCCGTGCACAATCTGGGGGTCCTCAAAGAGCAGGTGGCAGTTGTGTCTAGGAGGGTCTTTATTGGGCACCAGTTGCGCCTGCTCCTAGATTGAGGGGCTCTGCTCACGGTCACTCGTGCCCTGGTCACCTCCCATTTGGACTACTGCAATGTGCTCTACCTGGGGCTGCCCTTGAAGAGTATCTGGAAACTTCAGCTGCGCAGGCAGTATGTGTGAACAACACAAGTTACACCTCTGCTTCGTGAGCTGCACTGGTCACGGGTCTGTTTCTGGGTCCAATTCAAGGTGCTGTTTTTGACCTTTAAATCCCTACATGGCATGGGGCTGGGTTATTTGAGGGACTGCCTCTCCCTGACTACATCTGCCCATCCCAGCCGATCCAGCAGAAAGGTCATGCTACAGGTCCTGTCAGCTAGAGAGCCACATTTGGCGGGTCCTAGGCAGTGGGCCTTCTCTGCCATAGTGCCTGCTTTATGAAACATTCTTCCCACTGAAGTGAGGCTGGCTCCATCCCTGTTTATTTTCCAGAGGTCCCTCAAGACCTGGTTGTGCCATTGGGCCTGGGGACCCCAGGGGACCGGTGAGATACTGAGGTGGCTCCATTGTTATTAACATCTGCTCTTAGCCTAATATCTGTTCTCTCTTAGCCTTGTGGTTTTTTAAAAAGTTTTTTAAAGTTTATAATAATAACAACAACAGTCTTTTATTATTAATTGTTTTTAGTCTTGTTGTACACTGCCCAGAGTCACTTGTTTGTCAGATGGGCAGCCATATTAATTTGACGAATAAATAAATAACCCCCACCCATCTCTGTATATTGTTTCTGAATAAACTCAAGTAGGACTATGCTTCACATGATCTTTGTCATTTTAAATGCTATGGACTGAGAGTTAACAGTTGCTTAAATTCATCCAATCAAAATCAATTGAATTTAATAGTAATTCACTTTAGCTGGATATAAATCACCCATAATTCCATTTTGCCCTGTATTCACATTACTCTGCAATGTATTTTTAATAAATCAACACAAAAATTCATTTATACACATGCTTACATTACTCCCAAATTACCCATTTTAATAATTGTATAGCAAAACAATACATCAACCTTTAAGCTGTTCAATGTTCGTAATCAATTAAAGTGGTGATTAGACATAGTTTAAATGTATCTACATATTTGTAGAGACTTTTACTGCAGTATAACAAAGTTTTTGCGATAGACATTCTTAAAAAAAATACTAACATTTATGTTGGAAATTCTAAATTTTCAAAGCTTTCCTGCAGGTATCCCCAACAGAAAGCTTTAAAATTGATCTGGTTGAGCAAAAACCGGTTCACTGAGTCTTCTACTCTCAACCACCTCTGGTGCTTTCCTGATGCCTTTACAGTTGAAAGCTTTATCTTCTATTTCTTTCGGTATTGTTCCAAGACACAAAATCAATAAATTACAATGCAACATGATTCTGCTCTTTGAATAGTAGCCATCCAGAGGGGCAAATTTGATTTTTTAAGACTACGCACATGACAGGGACAGAAATTATCCAAGGCAGAATAAAACATTATTCTATTCAATTATGGTTGCCACCCCCATGGATCTGCTTTTCTCTATGATTCTGTTTCTTTTACTCTTAAAGATATAAGATTTAATCCCTGGATTGAAAAAGCAGACAGGAAGAAGGATATGCAGAAACAAGGCTTAATGACCCCTATGATTCCCCTGAGCAAACTCTATCAATATATACCATGAAATGTTATTTTTTGGATTCCTAATTAAGGTTGTGACCAGCTTTTAAAATTCATTACACTCATCACTGAAGCCAAATCTTAATATCTCACCATCAAGCCTCCAAGGGAGCTATACACTTGGCTCTACAACCTAATAAATCCATTTTCAATTTAAGTGCATTTGCTGCTAAAGCTTTGGGTGCTTTATAAACTAGACTGTTTATAGTAAAATAAGGCTTATCATTTTTTAGGAAAAAGCATTAAGATATACATTCAGATGTTAACAAGGGTGCTACAATTTTTGTGTTTCTTTACCTTTAGTGCTATAGCACCTGCTTTGCAAAAATTTAATTCTAAAACAGCTTCCTGACATTTCTTATTCTGCCGGACTAAGGACAATCCCTGGGGAGTGATTCTTGAGAGAGCACCAAAATTTTCAGTGCTGTGCAGGAGGCCCAACAGTTTTAAACAGTACTTATTAATATCCAGTACATGCAAAGAGTGCTGAAGTGCAATGAATAAGAACATGAGGAAAAAGTTTCTTCTTTCAATAAGGGCTGGACCAATGAATTAATTTACTGCTGGCCTATGCTCTCCCATAACACTATTCTGTTTTGTTTTCTCATGTGATACAAAATATGTGTATGCCTTAAACTATAAATTTTAAATGTTTAAACTTTTATTACATACTCTACTGAGACCTATCCTTATAAAATGTCCAGAAGCTTCAAGTGGTACAAAATACAGTGGCTAACTACTAACTACTGTAATACATAGTATAATAAGCATTTTGCCCCAGTATTAAATGTCACAGGTCCTGATTATTAGTTGCTTCTCCAGCTACAATCAAACTGTACTGTAACATTCAGAAAAGGGCAAAATCTAGCAGGCAGGTAACTTCAGATCCACTCAGTTGAAAAGATCAAGATCAGGTTTGTCCACATAGGCAATATATGGATGCCCAGATTAACCAACTCACTCATGCAATCACAACAGATACTTTGCCACTGCTGCTAGAATACCAGCTTTCAGTGAATGCACTACTTCGATCTCCTGCCTCCTTGGCTAATAAACATGGTAGAATTCCAAAAACATTCAAGGTTTTCATCAATCAATGTAAGACAGACAGAAAGACAGAAATCCTTGACACTGTCTTTCTTATGGATCATTCTCATGTTGGGTTTATACATGAACTCTTGACAGATGAAGCTGCCAAATCCATAATTCCAGTTTTAGAGAATAACCCTGCTCTGTACAACTATGACAATGTGATGCAGAAAATGAGATTGCCATTGAATACTCTGCTAGAATAGCAACAGTTATTCATGAGATTCAAAGATTGTGCCAAAGTAAACATAAATTGTGGGTATTCTTTACATAACTGTCCTGTTTTAGATTGAGCTATTACACAGTAGCAAGTTTGCAACTGGCTTAATGATAGAGTTGTATCCCAAACATTTAAGAAGACAGGCAGAATGCTTGACTGAGCAGTCACGCACAAGTCCCTGGAAGAATACAGTAAGGGTGAGATCTTGCCTTGTAGTCAGCACCAGTGGTATCAATTCAGGTTGAAGCACAGTTCAGGGATCCATAGCCAGAGGTCTACAGAGGTCCACTCCAGGCTCATAGCCAAAAGAGACAAGAGGTACAGCTGCAAGGGAGAGAGCCAGTGGTCTGGGAAAAATGGAGCAAGGCAGCAGCAGAGAAACAAGAGATGTCCGTTAAGATAGAATCCAAAGATCAGAAAATTCCACAGCCAACCCAAGTTGTCAAGCCGAAAATCTGAGAGCAGAGCTAAGAGCCACAATGACAGGAATACAGGCCCAGAGTTGAAGCATTGTTTCTGATGGAGAGCAAGGGCCTGGGGGCTATTCTAGGTTCAGCTCATTTATTGGGGTGGTCCTTGCTTCTGAATTAGTTGTGCTGATCATCTTTGCTCACTCCTTCAAAGCTGCCAATGCATTCTGGGACTAGGTGCTTTGCTAGGATCTGGACCCTCCTTATCTGAGTCTGTCCTCACCTGATCCTGTCTCCCTGATCTACTCAGATCAGGCAGTCAGATTCAGTCTTTTACTGAGAGTAGACCAGAACAGTAATTCGACTACTTCCTCTTAATAGATTTCTGGACCAGGGGGGTGGGGAGGGGAGAGGGAGTCCCTGACTGTGAACCTGAAATACACATTCATTTTCTATCTTTCCTATACAGCCAATGTGGACTCTCTCCCATGTCCCATCCCACACCACCACCTCTGAATTTTTGGGAGGGATGCCCTGATTTGGATGAACTGCTTAGCCCAGGAATTGGACTGCCAGAAAACCCTGTTCTCGGGTAGATGTATTTCCTTTCTCTCCTGACTCTGTAGCAAGGGATGTTGAGGGGGAACAAGTTGAGAGAGGCAAGGGGGAGATATTGGAGGGAAAAGTAATGTTAGAATTCATTCTTAGAATGATAAAAAAAAATTAGAAATTATCCAGATGATTAGCAGACACAGTCTGTTCTACATTCCCAAAAGGTCCAAAAGCAAGACCCAGTCTGCTGTACCTCCTCCCCATTTTCTAGCCCCCTCCATTGTAAAAGCCTGAGAAAAACAGTCAAGGGTGTTCCCTTGAATCTACTACAGGCTCAGTGGTGGAAGACATTACAAGAGGTGCTATATATAATATCAAGAAAGGACAATTGATTGGTGATTGGAATGCAAATATTGGATGGACAATATTTTATTATATTAATGCAAAACACAGATTAACAGAGCTTTGCAAAAAGCATTTTCTGTTTTATGCCAATACTTGCTTCAAGCAACATACAATCAGGCTCTACACATGGACATCACTGGATGGACAACATCAACAACAAAATAGGGTACAAAAAGGGGAAACAGAAGATGGAGGAACTTAATCCAGTGAGCAAATACAATTCCAGGTATAGACTGAGGAACAGACCATTAATATTGGTGTCAAATATCTGGGCTAAATTTCAAAAATTAAAGAGAATAGCTTGTGACAGCACCATATGAACCAAAAAACATATAAGAACACAAGATGAATGTTAGGAACAGATTTAATATGTTCAAATTATGCAAAAATGAACCTGAAATGCTATGGGGGAAAAGATAGTGAAACTCAAAGCAGAAAAATATTCCCCCAAATGTAAAGAGAATATTATGCAAGTGGCTTTCAAAACAAACTGTTATGATAACCAGGAAAAGACAGAGGATGAAAGCCTTGAGCAATAAGAAGGATATATGAGAAGTGAGTGCAGACAACCAAGGTCAGCCAAGAAAGAACAGAGAAAGAGCACATTCAAGGAAGTCCACCAATAAAGGAATGTAACAAGAAAAGGGAAATGAGAGATATTTTGAATACAGTCAAAGACATCACAGAACATGTACAGCTTACACAGGAATCATGGAAAATATCTGTTAGAGGCAAATTAAGTTAAAGAAAGTTGGAAAGACTATACTGAAATCCTTTAAAATCAGATTATATGATAACAAACAACTGTACAAGGACAATATATTCAGAAACCAACTCCACTAGAAAATGAGGTATGACAGGCAACAGAACAGTTATCAAACAGGAAAGGTGTAAATGAAACAGTCTCAGAACTGTTTAAAGCTGCAGAAGAGGCAGTTAAAATGCTAACAGCTCTATGTCAATTAACATGGAATAAGACTGTGTGGCCTAACATTTGAGAAAATTAATGCATATACTGTATCTCTATTGCAGAAAGAACATAGAAAAATGACAAATAATGAGCTTTTGGACTAAATCCTCAGTTGCAACAAGGTTAAATGTGCTCCTCTCGGCTTCAAGAAAATACTTTGTACCAGCTGAAGATTCCATGATGACATCTCATGAGAACGAACATTACAGCAGGTAATCAATGAAGTTACAAAATCTTAACAAAGGCATTAATTACATGACCTATACAGCTGAATATCATTTGATTATTCTTTGTCATAAGGTTGTCAGACTCTTATTTTTGGGGAAAAACACACTAATTTTGCCTCTTTTTCCTTCTAATTAGTATTTTCCAAGGGTACCACTCTATTTTCTTATATTTTAGTTCAAATATACTGTTTCCCAAAGTTGCTTTGGGAAATGGTTCCATGGGATATATGTTAGCTATGCTCCTCTTCCCCACCAACAAAGTTGTGCTCTTGAAGGATGTGCATAGGGTTCATGTTTATAATAACATAAAAACTGGAGGGATGAAATGGGAAAAAGTGAATTTGATGAAAATGACTGGAAATGACTGAAAATGGTCTGTGGCAAAGAAGTCAGAGCAATGTTATTTTGGGAAAATCACTGATAAACAGTCCACAAAACTAGGAAGCAGTTGGAGGAGCTGACTTACTCTTAATCCTCCTCAATGCAACTACAAATACAAAATTAGCGCAGAGAAGATTTGGGGAGTCAGCTTGCACTTTGGGTGGCCTGCATCTTTTTGGAAATCTGATGAAAGGCGTTGGGTATCACTGTCAATCACAGTCCTTTACACTGTGTATCTGCAATGCTTGGCCTGTAATTGTCAACAAATTAAGATACTGTACAATATCACAAGACTCCAGGAACCTTCTTCCAAAGGAAGCTCAAACTAGGTAAGGGCTGTTCCCACAGAAATTCTTGCCTAGGGACAAATTTGGAGTGCAAATAAAAATATGATTGATTTGGCAACATGTTGGTGGCCAATACATGTTGTAACCCCTACAGCTCCACCTGGAACACTAGATGACACTCACTTTCTCCGTTCAAAACTTGCTTTTTCTATAAAGCCTCTGACAGAGTCTTTGATTAAGTTGCATCCTCTACTGAATTGCTAAACTGAATGAAAAATCTTTCCCTTGCTGTCATCTTCCTTCTATCCTTTTGCCTTTTTACATCTAATGAGGCTTTGGAAAGCTTTGAAGGGATACTTCCCTTTGACAAAGGAACAAAGTACCCCCTTGGACTTATTTTGTGAAGCACTGTGGTCTTCCTGCTTCTAAAACAACCAAGTTGCTTTCACTTGCTCTGCTTTAGACCCCTTTCTGTGCTACATGACAAGGCTGAAAGGAGCCGCCCTCAGTGGACGCCTGGGAGAAGGCTGAGAAAAGACTTCTCTCATAGTATGGGCCAAAGAGGCTCGAGGCTAATCAAATTGCTTCAGTGAAGTGAATCAGGTCACCTCTTCCCTTTGTGTAGCAGATTACATCACTTCCACAGAGAAATTACTCTGAGTTGCTTCACCAAACTTAATATTCAGTTCCTCAGAGCAAATGAATGCAAACCAGTGTTGCATTCTCTAAAGCAGTGTTTCTTAAAGTGTGATCCGAGGACCTCTGGGGTCCATGAAATTAAAATTATTTGCCAGATATTGAAGATTTATGATACTGAAGATATTGTAAATTTACAAAAATTTAAAATAATGTAACTCTTCTCATTATTATTTTTTATTTGTTAAAAATATAGGTTTTTTTCACGAAAAATATTTTATGTTAATATCTAATGGTTTTAATATTGTTATTTTTACATGATTCAATAAACAAATATTCTACAAATGTGTCCATTTTAATTTTTAATATGGTAAGTATCAATAAATATAACATACAGTATATAAACAAAAGGTCTTTTGGGGTCCTCCATAATTTTTAAAAGTGGGAAGGGGTCCTGGGAGAAAGGGTTTCAGAAACACTGCTCTAAAGCATTGTACATACTTATGACTTTACTTTACTATAGTTGTTACTGGAGCCCATTTCATACCAGGAGAACATGAGCCTAGAAAGAATAAGATTAATTTTCCAAGTTCAAAGTAACAATTGGTTTGATCTTTTTTTTTTTTAATTGGGTCACTGCAGCATTTTTTAAAACAATGACATCCTTAAGCTAATGAGTATCAAATAATTACCATAAATGTGCTCCCTTTTCCTTATTTTTCCCCTCCCTTCAAGAATGTGTTTTCTTTGGTTGTTTTTCTTTATATGCTAATAGATACAATTTATCACATTAACTGGAGATGCAATTTTTGCTGAGACATCTGTGAGGGGGCAATCTCAGGTAAAAATAAACAAAAAGATGAATTCTTTAGGAACCATTGCTACTAAAAAAGAACATAGTGACAATCTGTAGATTTGCCACCTGCTGCTCTTGTTTCTTTAAGTTTCAACAACCTCAAAATATACTCAGCATTTTGTATTTTGTTGTTTCAGACTACTAAAACTACAAGGAACAGCACAGGACTCTGTTTTAAAAATAAATTCTCTCAAGGCCTTATATTGATTGGAAACAAGTCTGGGAGCCATTCTATATGCAGAAGCATATATGTACAAGTTAGTCATCTGCTAATTTTTCTGGAGGTCCATTATGACTTTTGACAAGTGAGAAGTGATAAACCTGTGTATCAACCCCTATTCTTTTACCACTGGCACCATCTTCTCTTATCCTTTGTCTTTATGTTGCCTGAGTCAGGACAACTGGAAAATTCCAAGTACTCATGTGTGTGTGTGTATGCCTGTGTATTATGTGTATAAATCAAATTTGACCCAAGCCCAGATTATAAAGTAAAGTGAGGCAATTTGGAATATATTGTCATGTGGCTGAGGTAGAGTACCTCTGGACCTGTGGAAAAAATTCTGAATCCACCACATTCTTCTGGAGTTCCACTGTGTTACAAATAATGGTTTCCTGGCAGCTATACTGTTGTTAACAAACAAACAAAAAAAAATCCCTATGATGTGGATCAGTGACTAGGGAGTGAAGTTCTATGATTCTATGATTACTCTGAATTGTCATTTGGGCTGTGATCAGACCACAATTGAGTCTCCGAATTGTAATATCTTAGATAGTAGAACCATAGTGGGAAGGCATAAAAACATTACTTGTACAAATTGGTCCACAGTGCCACCTGACCATTACCCTGTTTCTCATCGTAGGTGTTTTCTGCACTGACGGAGCTAGGGTTGGAGAAACCTTCCTGAGCAACCTCAGCATTCTTACACTGCAATCCCTCTCAATTCAGGCATGCTTTTTCTGTTCCAAATTGGACAATACTGCTGGAAATAATTACGGATGTCTATAGCAGATTGATTAACAAAGGCAGCCGCTATAACTCTCAGGTATTTCTCATTTTCTGGATCCAGTTGACCGAATTGTTTTGCTCCTTTAGGGAGCCTAATATAAAACTTATCTAAACTTTCATGTCTGCTGCTGAATTGCATGGAATTGTGACCAGTTGATTGGTTTGGGGGCAGCCTTTCCTTCTATACTTCGTTCATGGTGTGCATAATCCCCTTGGGCATCATAATTCCACAGGTGGTCTTCTTTGGGCATGGCTGTCGCTTCTGTTCTTATGCTACCTTGGCAGTAGCATCAAACCCTTTAGCTCTCTCGTCGACAATTAGTAAGGCATCCAGGAGTTCACCTATGTCTGCCTAGGTTGGTTTGTGAGTTCTAATCATGGTTCGGACTTTTCTAATGACTCCAGCTGCATCTTGGCGGAAAGGAGGGGTAGACTGTTGCCAAAGGACACTATTCCCTGCAGTGAAAGGGGGTGGATGCAGACTTGATGGGTCTGGAGACATCCTTGTCCATCCACATAAGGAATGTGTTGAGTCCTCAACGGGGCCATAATTGCTTCCTTGTCCAACAAATTTGGTAAGTTCCCCATTCCAATCAGTATTCATTATCTGCAACTTGATGGCAAAGAATATATGTACACTTTTTACTCATCCCCAGCTGAACTGGCACCCATCCTTGCCTCCAGGCCTCTAAAAACTGTTCTAACAGAGATCCTCTGGGTGGCTTACTGGCTCTTCCACCCATTTTTCCTGATCTTCAACCATCCATTCCCTGCCCATGTTTCCACATGCACAGCTCCTTCACACAATCCCTATGAACATGCCACTCTGGTATTCCTCCCTTGCTTTCCTATCTCAATGTGTCAACAGCTTTTGCCTAGGCAAAGAAGAGGGGATGGCTGAGGAACAATCCAAACTCAGCTCTGGTTTAGGGCAGGAAAACACAAAGGGAAAGCATTCACACTCTCACTCAATGGGCTAACCTCTGCATGCAGTTTTACAGACTTACCTACACTGGACACTTATGGACAAATACCCCAACTACTTTAACTGCTGCACCAGAATCACCTCCCTGACCAAGAGACCCAGATAGGTGAATTCACCTTGATGCTGGCAGGGTCTTGGTCTGAGGTGGTGCCCCTTGGAAGCAAGTAGTGTGTCATCCCAGTGGAGTCACCACAATTGTTGAGGAAAAAAAAACCTGAAGCAACCTCAGCAGCCTTCTCAGACACCTAAGGGATGAGGTTTGGGACCGTTCCTCTATTCAGTCAGAACAGTCTTAAAAGTCTCCAAAAATCTTTATTAAGAGTCTGAAGAGTCTGGTCAAGTACACGAAAACTCATCAAACAATGTTTCTTTGAGGCAAGACGCCAACCTTTTATATTAAGACATTACAGTACACAGTAAAGGTATATGTTTCACACTGACTGGTTAGTACAAGAACCTTAGCATATATTGTTAGCAGCTTACTTATTCTCTCATTCCTTAACTGCTTAGACCAAACATGCACATTAGTAATCTTGGAATTCCCTAAATTCCTGAGCATGCATAGTACTAGGCTACACATCAGCTTTGGCTAGAGTTCAGCTAAAGGTTAAGAGTTTAAAATTTTCCACACTAGCTAGTCTGGCCTAGCAGAAACTCTTTCATGGAAAAGGCCAGTGAGTTAGTTCAGCCTTGTGTACCAATTGCCAGCAATACTGGCAATTGGTACCTATATAAAAGAAATTTCATCACATTTTTTTTTAAAAAAGGCATCATTATTTTTTATGAATACCTTTCCCTGAGCACATTCCCATCTCTGCAACGTAACTGAAATTTGGCAAAACAGTTCCACAAAGAAGATGTTATCTTCACAATATGTTCATCATATTGTGATCCAAAATAACAGAATCATACCAAATCTACGAGGAGTATCACTTGTAGCAGTTCTTGCACTAGTTTCTCTACAATGCTGCACATAAAGTTCTGGCTTGCCTAAAAGTTTCATCTTGTTCTGCTGAAACAAAAGTCACAACCATTTTCCCTTTGCAAGATTATAGGAGAACAAAGCTCTTTTCTTCCACCAAACCATGCTCCAGATCCATTCACTATGTCAAAACAAACAACCTTTGGAGTTTAAATAAAGTAGTTTTGAACTGATAAAGCACCAGTGACATGTATAATTAGCATAATCTTCTACCAAATTAATTGTACAGTAAAATACATTTATATTCTTTAAAATGGTACATACTTTTAAACTTTAAGATGCCCTAATTTTGTATAGCAAACAAAACCATAAGCCTTCAGTTCTCTTTCATGTGACACTTGGTCATTTCTTTATTTTCTGCCAAGATGCCCTGACTACCAGCAACAGAATATAACATTGAGGAAGCCAACAATAATTTCTATACATAAAACAGCTTCTTTTTTTACCATGCCATGGCATTCTTTTTCATCTAGCCCCTGAAGTATTGCTAAGAAAACAAAGGAAAACAGTCTGGCGCTTCACTTGATAGGGAAAGTCTATTTATTCTGCTTCCTAACCACAGATCCTTGCGGTTGGTGATGAAATTACCCATGCTAATTCCACAAGGCATATTTATTTATTTACAACATTTAGTGGCTAGCCAACTCTAAAGCAACCGGGAGGCCTACATTAAAAATAGAAAACGCAAGATCAGTCTAAGCAGAGACCATGGCAGAACACCAGAGCACCATTGGTAAGAGCACTCTATCACACCATCCACAAATCTCTCCAAAGCCATAATCTCCCCAAAGACTCAGACCATGAGTGCAACAGCAATGTCTGCTTACATGTGCTTCAAAGGAATGGAGACATCACTTACCCGTAAAAAGGAGAGATCTCGGTTATGTTCAATGCTGGTGATTTCTAGATTGCCCATTACCACCTCACAGTTCTCATAGTATTTTCGCAATGTACGATACTGTTGCTCAAGGTCAGACAGAGAGCTCAATTTGTTCTCAGTGCCGGCACAAACTGTAAAAAAAAAGGTGGGGGGGGGAGAATGGGAATGATGAATCAGACCTAATATAAATGTGGGTCCCAAAATTCATGTAATTTGTCTGAAGTTAAATGGCAATTGGTACCTACTGTATATAAAAGATATTTCAGCCAATTCATTTAGGCACATACAAAATGTTTCATGTCCACAGCGGTTTTCTCACTCTAATTTTTTTACCATATTTAATTATAATTATAATTTCCTCAAAAGAAAGCCTCCAGAAACAAAAGGGAGTCCTCTCGGCAGGCGGCAGTGGCTTGCGACCCTCCCTGCTGGCTTCCCCATTGACTTTCTGGGGAAGCCAGCGGGGAAGATTGCAAATGGCAATCACATGGTTGTGGGGCACATGGCAATTGGTTGTAAGTGCAAACCGATTGCCAAGGGCCCAGATTGTGATCATGTGACCATAGGGGCACTGCAACGGCCGTAACTTCAGGCACGGGTCGTAAGTCCCTTCGTTCAGCACTGTTGTAAATTCAAACGGTCACCGAACACATGGTTGTTAAGTGAGGTCTACACGTATGCTTGTGGTCAAGTAAAGGTCAATCTTAGCTGAGCTCCATCTGAGAGACTTAATCTCTTTGGTGGTGGAGAAGCATTGGAATAACCAATGGAAAGACAGGGAGGAAAATTCAAGGGTTGGGGAAGAAAAAGGATGAAAATAGGGAAGTAGACTTGTCCTTTTCTAAACCAACATGGCCATGAGTAAAGCAAAGGAAACTGAGAAGGGGCTTTTCTTTTTAAAGCTACAGTAGCAAGAATAAAGTATAACAAAATGTAACCATGTAAAGGATATAGAAATACAAATTTTCCATATCACCAGTAAATTGCCTACTTCCAAATAATTCAAACCAGATTTCCTTAGAATACATCCAATAATCGCCTCCTCAGAGAATAGATCTAAGAATACAGAAACACTTCTGCTCCCAGTAGAAGATTTCTGAGCTTGGCTAAATATATTTTTTCTAATACTGTATAAAGAATTAAGAATAGTTGCAGAAGGTAGGAAAAATGGATTTTGAAATCAGTTACATTGGGGGGGAGGTAGGATGAAATCACAATCCTCTGCTCCTCCTCCCCTCCAAAAAAAGGGGGCAGAAAAATGTGGAATTTGGGTATTTTACTAAATCAGCTACCAGCAGTTACTCTCCTTACCCTATTCAATAATAAGTCTATCCTTGCTAGAATAAATATTAAAAACAATGATGCAACACAATACAAAATCAACAGGTCCAATGATAAGCTGTAAGCTTCCATATTAATTAGAATTCTACTCAAAATATTTTTGATAGTAAAGCTGTTTTGACTGAAATATAACTGGCTTGCTAATTACAAGCATCACTTCTGAATGCTAAAAGCAAGCAAACAAACAAGGCATTTAAAATATTTTTTATATTATTGCAAAGTCTCAAACCTATGTATTTCTCACATTATCTCAGGGATGTGATGAACAAAGTATCATGAGATTTGGTGATCACACAAGACTGCAAGAGATTTTTTTAAAAATCACTTCCGGAATAATGCTTGGATATCTTAAAATATAGAAATTATTTGCAGCTATGCCACAAGAGTTGTCTGTCAAAATTATGATATCTCTCATTGCTTAAGAAATGCCATCTAATTGTTCTACTGTACACTTATTTCCAGAAAAATAGTTAACTTTGTCTCTTTTTTATTTTGTATATACTGTAGTAATTACTGTGCACATGCTATCTTGTACACAGAACATGCAATACCAGTGTGTGTGTGTGTGTGTGTCTGTGTGTCTGTGTTATTGTGTCAGTGTCCAGACCAAAGGGAGCATCTTTTGTTCAGGATGGACCCAGAACACTCTGCTATGGTCAGGTGTGAGAGGGAGACAGCAAGGAAAATGCAAAGCCATCAATGAAGGTATGTGGCAGCAATGGGAGTTAAGCTGATGTTAGGGAAAGGATGGTGCTGGAAATATGAGGGAAATGGTGGGCAGGGCAGATAGATATGTCCCATTTTCAAGTGCGGTGGCAGAGAGGTAAGCAGAAGGAAGTGGCTGAAGGGAGAAGCAGGGGGGCCAGCCAGGTAAGTCAGAGGCATCTGTGGAGAAGGTACTGGAAAGAGGGGTGGGTGAAGAATTGGATATGCAGTGGCTGAGTGGTAAGGAAGGCAGGATGCTGCACAGCCCATCCACTGGAGGAGGGAAGAGGAGAGAGGGGTGAGGTACAGTAGCTTTTCCTTACTCACCCTGCTCACCTGTTAGACCCCCTCTGGAAGTGGCCTTGAAAAAGGTATTCCACTGCTGTTAGCTAAACACCTGCTTAGCCCTAAAAAGGAGGAGGAAGTGAGGAAGAAACTCAAAACTGCCCCACCTTGATTCTCTTGGTCTAAGAGGAGGGAGAGAAAATCTTGGTCAGGTTTTCTGTTATTATACCCTTCTTTACTCTGCTTTCTGACCTGGCCTACCTTGAAAGCTGACACAGACAAATCCTGGAACCACCGAAATGTTCTAGGGTTCATTTGGGCAGACTGTGACTAGCCTAGAATGGTCCAGAAGAACTTACAGCCACAGCATGTTTGTATTGTGCACAAAATACAAAATACATTGCAAGTTCATGCATACCCATAATGACCCCTTTCTTCTCCCTCTTTTCACTTTGTCCATCTATATACTACTAAAACTATTGTGTCTGTAACCTTCAACTGGACAAAACAGTGCATTATAGACCAACAATTTTTGAACAAAGGTACCTCAAATGGGCTAACTTACAGAATGCATCCAAAATCCAGGACCTATTATTACATGGGATTGAAATTTGGGAAATTTGTGACTGCTTCAGCACTGCGGCACAGCCATACTGCCACAGTCAGCCCAGGTCACATGATCATCATGGGTTTATCCATGACCTTTTCCCCACCTCCCTCTGTCCCGTGCGCCCAATTGGCTGGCAGCAAGGCCCGACAGGTGAGCGGCGATTGGCTGCTTTGGAAACAAGGCAGAAATCTGAAATCTCTTAACGGCTGTGGTGTTGAAGGAAGGATGAGGGAGTGACTTAGATGCCTGCTGGTGAGGTAGGGCTGGCTAGGGGGGGTGCTGGTGGTCAACGCGTGAGCCTTCTTCCTCCCTCAAGGGAGGGGGCCCTTGGGGACATGCCAGAATGGGTAGCAGGGGTGCAGTTTTCCTCATGGTCCATGGCTCCCTTTGTTCCACTTCCCCCCAGCAAAGTGACAGGCAGTTCTGTGGTGGTGGTGGTGGTGGTGGTGGTGGTGGTGGAGGAGGAGGAGGAGGAGGAGGAGGAGGAGGAGGAGGAGGAGGACAAGGAAGAAGCTTCACTGGGGCTTTGCTGAGGGTCATGAGGGGAAGACAAATGGCACAAGCCTATATAATATGTGGGGAGGGAGGGAGGGAGGGAGGGAGGAAGGATGGATTTCCCTGTCAGCTTCTCACAACCAAAGTCAATGGGGAAGTTGGCAGCAAGTTGTAAGTCGCTCGCACTCCCACTGCTTTTTTGCCCTTGGTCATTCTGTTTCTCTGTTTAGGTAAGGAAATATCTCTGAAATGATGACCCATGGGTCACAGGTTGTCTAGTGTTCACTTCCTCTGTCCCCTCTTCTCACACACCTACTTCCCTGTCCTCTCAGCCTCTTGCCACCCTGTCATTATAAGGAAATGTCCGCTCTACCAAAGCAGCGATCTCGTGCGTCATCAGTCCCCACTGGAAAGGGTCACTGGGTAACTTTGAGGTCAGGCACAACCTCTTAGCTCAACATATCTAAAAGGGTTGTTGGGTTAAGTAACGCTGCAGAGAGAGAGTATGTGTAGACTGCTTATAAATGCAGCAGATGAAGGAAATAAAGAAGAAACCACCATAATATTATGGAGGAGACACCGGTTTGGGGAATGCTGGAATAACAGCTAAGCAGGGAATTGGAATTGACACTTCATGATAGCCATGAACTGACACAGTAGTTGAAAGCAAGTTAAAGACACATTTCAAAAAAGGGATAATCACATAACATAACCTGCAACAACATTTTGTAGCTTCTTCCTGCTCTTCAACATCTATGCAGCTCTAAATGAATGGTCTTCATATAGGCGCAATCAAAAAAGACATCCAAACAATAATGTCCTTATGTTGATATAATTATGCTTACACTGGGTGTTAAATCTTTTACAGCTCAATTCTGGGCAAGGTTGGCCAGCAGCTGCCACTGCAAGAAAAACACATTTATAGTTTCTGCCTCATACGACAGCATGAATAAATCTCTATCCAAGGCAGCTAGGTATGCTCAGAAATCTCTTTCTCTAGCTCTTGCATCATTGCACAAGCAAATTCCTGAGATCCTAAATAGTAAAGGTGTTGCATAGTATATTGTTGCTATATCGTATGACTGCCATTTCATTGCCTGTGCCCTTCTTTGGTGGCAATATGATCATGCTTCTAGCAACAAGGGTTAATCTTTAATAGATAAAATGGGCATTACATGAGCATGCCCAGAAGGAGTCAGGAATCAAGCTGTTCAAAGTATATTTATGAAATTCAGCTAACTGAAGTCTCAGATTTTTCTGGGGTAGACCTCTGCTGTGGGACTTTGAAAAATATGGCCAGTCTGGGAAATTTGTAAGAGTTGGTTGCTATACTGCACACAATAGCTGTGTTTATACAATAATTTACACAATACACTAAACTAAAACCAAGCAAACCAGATCATGGCTTGCCATAATGTGTGCTTCACACTTACTTGTATTCTAGAAAGTACTGAAATGGTAAAATGGTAAATATTAATGATATAATTAGTAAATATCATAAACAGCTTCTTGACCATAGAAAATTTACAGCAGAAAATGGCTGGAGAGAACCCCTCTCATTCACTTTGTTTGCTTCCTTGTTTCTTTGCTTTTCAGGAGTTTTTCTGCTAAATGAATGGGAATTCTAGCCATACCATATTAACCTCTATAAGGCTTCCTCTGTTGCATAAGAAATCAGGTATTCTGCTGAAGATCTCCTACCTTCATAAAATTAACTGGATTATGTTTAACAAACAGTCCATCTGCTTAAATCACAGATTACTTCATGTTCCTTTTTGTTACAGTATTTCATAAAGCAGAGGTATATTTGGCCCCCTAAAATTTCAGATGAAAAGACCTTCAAAAGTTGTTTCCAAGGTGCGTCAAACATGGGAAGGTAGTTCATATATGACTGAAGAATTTTCATATTAACTCTGTGAATTTAAATTGATTGAAATGTCAAATCAAATCTAATTTTTGTCCTGGCCCCAAACACTAGTTTTTGGAGAGCAGTCCCAAATGCACCCCAGACGGCTTTTAGTCTGGGAAAATGTTGAGTATCCCTATGAGGGAACATAAATATTTGGGGATTATACTGGATTGTAGCCCTTCTATATTTCTACAGTAATCAGTCTGGTAGTCTTTAAAATATCAGAAGACTGTTGATTTGCCGTTTCTCCCTATGATCTCTCTGCTTTTTTTGCTAGCACCACTGAATATGGCAATTTATTTATTTTTCATTATGGCACGATGACTGGAGCATTTGGAGGAAGCCTGGCAGTAACATGGCTGTTAGAATGTGTTGAAGGGTGCAGAGCATGGCTGGCAGGTAAACAGATAAGAGACTTTATGTGTGCAGCTGGGCCTGAGGGGTCACTTGGCCTTGCTGCTTGTAATGTACCATTTGCTCCCAGGGCTATATGACCCAACTGCTGGGGTATCGGTAGAGTTCCCACACTTAGTGTTGGTGGACTTCAACTGCCTTCCCTCAGCAAGGGGTCTGGAGAGGCCAGGAGTCCATGGCCACCATGACAACTCAGAATAAAGAGTATTCAGTGTGCTGAGCTGGATTGCACTGGAGCAGGGTCTCCCTGCTCAATCCACGGTGGGTCATTGGTTTCGCACAGCTGCATCTTGTGGATCATTCACAACCATTTCTGGACCAGAAGGCCCTGCTCCTCATCGCTCATACTCTAGTCACCTCCCATGTGGAGGACTGTAATGCACTTTACAGGGGGCTGCCCTTGAAGAGTATTTGGAAGCTACAGCTGGTACAGAATGTGGGAGCCTACAGAGTGATGGATGTGTCCCCATATACTTTGGGAGTTGCATTGGTTGCCAGTAAGCTTCTAGGTGCAATTCAAGGTGTTGGTTGTCACTTTTAAGGCCTTATAAAGGCTCCAGATCTGTTTATTTGTTTACCACCTTCTCCTGTATTCACCTCCACATCCAACCAGATCTCATAGAGTCAACTCACTCCACGTCTCATCTCTATGGGATTGCCACGGGACAGGGCTTCAAAAGCCAGCATTTTGAGTAGACATCTCCAGTCTTTCAAACTCCATCCTGGCAGAGGTACAATCAGCTTTGTCACTCTTGGGCTTTAAGTTAATGGTGAAGACCTTCCTGATCTGTTTTGCACAGGAGGAAGGTATGTTACAACTGAAGGCGGAGTTTGTAGATGCAGGACATTTCTATTTTCTGCTTTTTAATATTTTTAATCTTGTTATTTTTATAGGTACTTGGGGTTTGGGGGTTATTATTTTATGTTATGCTGACCTTGTTAGTTGCCCAGAGCCTCTGGATGTAGGTGGCATACAAGCAAATTAAATAAAATAAACTTCAAGTGTATGTCGTAAAACATTTTGAATTTTGAACTGAGGTACCATAAAGACTGCCTACTTTATTTTATTTTAAGCCTTTGTGGACTACAGTTCACTATTGTTCACAAGTGCTTATGCTTTAATAAATTTGTTAGTCTTTGACACGCCTTGTTGTTTTTGCTTTAATAGACTAACACCCTCAGGCAATCTTTATACAAACCCAATTAATGTGCAGTTATCCCTCACCGAGTTTCATAAGTAATTGCAAAGGGTTTTCCGGAACACAGTTTGACCAAGTCAAGATAGCTTTCCAATTCCACATACTTTGTGGAATTATCCTGAACACATTAAAACTGCAATTTTCTTTTTCAATCCCTGGAGCTGTGTTCTGGGTATCTCTGTGTGTGAGACTGTAAGCCTATTTAAAATAAAAATTAAAAAAGAAGCCCTAGATAATAGGGCTCCAGAAAATAATATATTTGCGTTTCTCTGCATGATCTTGTATAGCAGGACTTTTAGTTGAGGAACTGATTTGCCAGTCAAACAGTGCATACCCAAGGCACTGCTCACAAAATCAGGCCCACTGATTTCAGGAATCTATTTATAACTCCCCAAGCCCTGAAAACTCCCCTTCCTGTAGCAGCTAAACAATGCAAAACCCTCTTTCAAACAAACTTTCTTTAATGATGGACTTTTGTCCTGTAAATAAAAACTACTTTGAAGAGACAGTCTCAGAAATGATATTTTACAAAAGTCGCCATGGGTTTTTGCAGGGCTGAGAGTCAAAAAAGTCAAGATGGTAGTCGTAGCCTGACCATACTTACATGGTCATAATCATTATCTTGCCTTTTTTTGATGCCCCTGGGCTTTTATACAAAATGTCTAAACTTGATGTAACCATTTTAACAGTGAAGAAAAGTATTTCTTAGGCTGAAGCAACCTAAGAGGAAGGGTATCAACCTCATGGCCACTGGTCCTAAGGTGGCCTGGCCGTTCAACAAATGGTAAATTTGTCCTGAAAAGCGATCAGTCAACTTCCAGCCAAAACTACGGGTATTTTGGGATTTGTTGCTCAGTTCTGAAGTGCATTGTCAGATGACTTACAATAGTCCCCCAAAAAGCAAGAATAAGAATTAACACCAGCCTGTAAACTAGCAAGAAAAATAATCAGGTAGGGGGGAGTTCACAATCATATGGGTTAATTTGGGGCACCATTAGGGGACTTTGGTAAAAGATTGCTATTTCATTTACCTTGGCAGCTTTAATAGCCATCGAGAGTCGAAACAGACTGTTCTGGACTAGTCAGAGGAAAAGTATCCTATCCGTAAAAAGTATCATAGACCAACATGGCACACATCTCATCAATTCAGAGAGGAAGAATTGCCTGTGGCCATGATACTGAAAATAAAAAACTGGACAGAAAAGAAAAAGAAAAAGAAAAAGAAAAAGAAAAAGAAAAAGAAAAAGAAAAAGAAAAAGAAAAAGAAAAGAAAAGAAAAAGAAAAAGAAAAAGAAAAGAAAAGAAAAGAAAAGAAAAAACCTGATGGCCATGAATGCCTTATAATACAATATTTCTTCCTATGCCTGCTTTGCAAGAGTTATACACTTAAGCTTTGGGAGCAATTTTATCTTAGTAAACATTATAGGAATATTCAGGTTTTGAATATTTTGTTCAGTACATTATTTATGGTATATGGCGTGTGTTATCCTGTGATTAGAATTAGAGTAGACTTGTATAATTCCACCATCTTGCAGTAGGTTTCTTTCTCAGCCACCAAATCCTTTTCTGAATTATCAACCCTCTCAAGCATCCTGCTTTGTTCAAATTTTGCATCCCTGTGAAATTATACCGCAGGGCCTACATCATGCACGTAAGTAGCTACAACTGCTTTAGGCTTTCCTGAAACCATCTTTCTACTCTAGGCTGGAGATAAATTAGCTATTTCCCTCCTCCTCCTCAACCTCCACCAGCCTTCTCTTTGTTTTGTTCTAATGTTGTTTCGCCCTGAGCTTAAGT
Source organism: Python bivittatus (assembly GCF_059951505.1). NCBI lineage: Eukaryota > Metazoa > Chordata > Lepidosauria > Squamata > Pythonidae > Python > Python bivittatus. The sequence goes on along the minus strand of NW_028277040.1, from coordinate 2,321,595 downwards.
CCTTAACTCTGACATAGGTACTGGACTTGACAAGCAATTAGAGCAAGCAATTTCCACCCGTCAAACCTTGCCAGATTTGTCATTTGCCATCTGTGCTATCATCTGGCTCTCCTTGAGGCCTCGCTGTGTATCCGGATCCACTTGCATAGGAGCAAAGGAAGGGAACACCCCACCATGCTGTTGGTTAAAAATGACACATTGAAGAATGCTGATGTGAAGGGTATTTGTCTGGATTTCTATTTATGATCTTGGCTTGAGTTTTATTTGTATCCCTTTACTGTCCAGGTAATATGGAGAGCTGTTTTGTCAAGAAACCCCAGGGCATGGTGGCTTTGCTGCTTTCTTAACTGTAGGTGCCAACATGCTCTAAGGGACTTCATCTCAACTGACTGCAATGAGCTACAACATGATCTCACTCCAAATGGATACAAACTAGTTAAGGCAAATGTGATATTTGTCCCAGAAACTTCTTGTAACCAAAGTGAATATCAGACTCCTAATTAAACAAGTCACATACATTCAAGAGTTTCAGCCTGTTTGGGTCCCCCCCCCCCCGGCCTTTGGCTACATAGATTTATCAGGTTGGTCATGCTGACTGCAAATGAAAATTCCTAAACACGCTACATTGTTTTCCCAAACAAGGAATGGAAAAAAGGATTTTAACATGCATGTTTGTCTTTTTTTCCCCCTTTCAAAACAGCCTCCATTCAGATTATATGTGTTATGTATCGTGGTCTTTCCACCGTGAAAGCTCACTGTGTTTCTGAATCCTGGCCTTTGAATTCTGAATACTGCTTGGTGTGCTGCTTCCGGACTGTAGCTTTAGGAGAATTGTTACCAAGTTATACTGGTCTGTTTATGGAACCTTAATACGACGACATTCATTTTTCTAATCTGCCTGAAATGCCATTTAGTGGAAAGGTAGAAGAGTGGTTTTAGAGTAAAGCAACTTAGGCTTAGAACATAGGCACAAGTATTAGTTCAAATACAGAATAACACCCAATTTTCCAATATATAATCAGCAGCCTTTTTTTGTGACCTGGTCTTTCAGAATTTAATCATGTATTATTTAAATGAGAACCAAGTTGTAACTTGAGAATCAAACTACCTGAGGATATGATCCAATGTTGGAAGCTATCACTGCACAGCAACTAAAATTTAAACAAAAGTCTTTTATACATTTTTTCTGCTTGAGAATTACAGTTATGTATTTTGTATTTTTAAGATGTAGCCATTCCTACACCCCCTGAAAAAGTGTATTTGTAGTCTAAAGAGAGATATTCCAGGATTTTGTCATTTGTATCATAACAGAAATTGAACGTATTTTTCATTCGCCTTAGCTATATCTAGAAATCCCACTGCGGCCGGGTGCTCACAAGTCCCGCGACAGGCACTGCTTGGATTCACCACACTTGCCTTTTAGTACACTAATTTAGTCACTCATAGTGTATTGACATGTATTCAATAGTTAGTGTATTCCTTCTAATTCTCCACATTTTAACAACATAAAACTATTTCTGCATTTGTTGTCCTATGTGACTATCTCCTAAATATATATTTTTGAATACAACTTTCCAATATTTTCATGACAAAAACTACTTTTTAAAAATTATACATCTATTTCTGCTGACATGCCATTTTGCTTGAATTAAAATCAGAGATGAGTTTCTCCCAACATAACTCTTAATTGTTTTGGAGCACTTCACAATCCAGCCAATGCAATTTTAAACTTTCTGAAAACCCAATATTGTATGCTTTTTCTTTTATTTAAAATGAAATGCAGTTAAAAATGTTACCTTCCCCGTCCTAAAAAGGTACAAAAATCATTGTAAAACGACAATGTAAAATGTAAAATACAGTTAATATATTGCAAACGCACCAAGTTGTTTGAGACGAGATCCCTATGGAATCATGGAGTTGGAAGGGGGGGCATGTAATCCAACCCTTTGCTTAGGGCAGGAATCCAAACAAAAGCTTTCCAGAGGCCTGTGTAGCCTCTGCTTAAACCTCTCCCTTGAGGAGGAGGCCACCACCTCCCTGGGTCATTAGTTCTGTTCTCAAAGTGTTCTTAATCTTAGGAAGTTTTAAAAACATTACAATCAACAGTTATTTTAAAAAGATATTTGTTTGTAATATTATGTATTATACTAAATAGCCACATGAGAACCACTTTGGTGCAATGGTTAAGGCACAGGCTAGAAACCGGGAGGCCGTGAGTTCTAGCCCCATCTTGGGCACAAAGCCAGCTGGGTGATCTTGGGCGAGTCCCCTCTCTCAGCTCTAGGAAGGAAGCAAGGGAAAACCACTTCCTAAAAGCCTTGCCAAGAAAACTGCAGAGACTATTCCAGGCAGTCTCCGAGAATCAGACACGACTGAACGGATTAAAAAAAAAATAGCCACGTAACTATATTACTATTACGTAAAAGCTTCTATGGCTTAAAAAAGAAATCTAATTCTAACCTATTATATAAAAACTACTCAGTGAAAAAATAAAACAAAAATCTATACTAATCTACCCTAAGGAAGAAAAGGAGGAAAGGACAAAAGCCTCTAGAAAACAAAAACAAAAAGAAATCTTTAAAACAACAATAAAAAAAACTGAAATTACTAACCAATACTTCCCCCAAAACTGTCCTAAATCATATTTAATTCAGTAGGTAGGTAGGTAGGTAGATAATTAATTTAAAGAAGGAAAAAACCCATTAAGTTATTAACAGTATGGAACTTTCTTAAATTTTATCGTTATGTTTAATTTTTTAAAAAATGAATTAAATCTCAACCATACAGAATCATATGATCTAATCTTGCCTCTTTTTTGCTACAAACTACTTTGAATGCTTAAAGTTGGCAAATTTCATTAAGCTAATTTTTAGAATTTGGGACACAAGCATTCTTCTGTGAGGATATAATTAACTTTTTACAACAGTCCAAGCTCAATATATCCACAGCTCTTCTTAGACTGAAAGATTCCAGATTCTAGGGATACAGTTGAACAAAACATTAATACCTTTAAACCTTAACTACTTTCCAAAAACCTGGTTTACTACAGATTTTTGTTTCCTTTGTGAAAAACTTTGCATTTATGCCTATTAAATTTTATTGTGTTTCAGCCTCTGCCCTAAACTTTCATTTTTGTGTCATCTGCAGATTTGATAAACTGTCCCACCACCTCTAATTAAAGTTATTAATAACAATATTAAAGAATATATGAACTGGGACTGAACCTTGGCATACCCCAATAGATGCTCTCTCCAATTCGATGAAGAACCATTGATGAGCATTCTTTGAGTACCATTTTTGCACTAGTTCTGTATCCTCTTAATTGCATCCAGACTATATTTAAATCACTCCCTGCTCAGCATGTTGTGACGGACTTTCTTGAATGTCCTCTTAAAGTCTTATACATGACATCATTCTCACAATTAGTGAAGAAAATTACACTGGACGAATAGTGCAGTAAGATTAGTTGGGCAAGATTTGTTCTTGACACTGATTTCTGGTAATTACCATACTGTATTCAAGGTGCATACAAATCAATCAGTTTTATTATTTGTTCTACAATCTTCCAAGGTATTGTTGCTTGGTCTATAGCTTCCTGGATCTTTCTTTTTTCCCTTTTAGAAGGTAGGGATAATATTTGCTCTGCTCTGGTTCTGTGATTTGGTACTTCACAACTTTCTCCAGATTTTCTCAGAGAACATACATAAGGATTCTGCCAGGCCATCAGCTGGAACACCAGGACACAATTTATCTGATCCTGAAGGTCAACAACTCCAACATTCCACAGTCAGTTTCCCCTAATGTTCCTGCTGCTTCCACTATCTTACTCCTTCCTCTATCTGCTAAAGGAGAAAGTTTTCCACAAGGCAAGTCATGAATTTCCTGGAAAGATCATCTTGGCAGAGTTTTCCTCCCAAATACCAATGTAATTAAAATTTCCTGTCACTACAATTTCCCTTCTCTTTGAAAGGTCTACTTCAGGAGGCTCACATACCCCTCTTTGGTGGGCCAGGTAATAATAGACAAAACAAGAGTGCTCCTTTAGTGTTCCTCAGCTTATTTTTAACTCTCTAAATCACTGCCAAGTTCTTTCATTTGGATTTGGATATTTTTAACATACAGTGCAATTCCGCCTACCATTCTGTTCAGTCTAGATGAGAATGGGATCAGCTGCTTGTGTTCAGAAGTGCCAAAAAGCCAGGGGAAAAACAGCCTGTTTTAGCTTGTTCATTGATACATGGATTGCTTTTCAGAAAAGCAAAGGGAAGGCAAAATTCCCTTCTTTCAACTATTTTTGTTAAAGTGAGACAACTCAGCTTTCAGATCAGTTTCTGCCTCTATAGTTGCTCCAAATTGCTGAGCTCCTCTTCTAAAGCTGCCAAAAGAAATGGTTGGACTCTGCTCCTAGGGTGACCATGGAGCAATTAGTATAACTAGACCCAAGAACAATCATGCACATCTGAACCTGTGTGCCAGAGATGGCATTTCAGGATGCAAATTTTCTCGTGCTTCTGTGATGGTATACACATAACAAAATGTTGTGCCTGTATTGAAGGTGCAGGAACCTGCCTTCCTTTTTCTTGGTCACCTGAATAAGCATCACTGAGGGTGCATTTAAACTTAGTCTTAGCCCATTGCCAACATCTTACCAACTAGATCCCGAAATGTTCCATTGGGAGATGCTCTCACCTTTTCTGAGCAAGGAGTTCTCTAATGTAATGTATTCATTTGCATTTTAATTTACAAGGAGGTTACTGTATAGAACTGAAGCATCACTGACATTTTTCACTTGTAGAGATGCACCAAAACACAGTTCTTTGTGATCTGGAAACAACAAACATGCTTTCTGAGGGCTACACAATTACAGAAAGGGTTTTACAACTATTTCTAAATCAATACTGATATTGCTGGGAACCTTTTTGCAAGGTTCATCCTTTCTTCTGCTCTCAGAAACCTGCACAATGTCTAGTCATGGTATCCAAAAAGCAATAATCATCAATGGCTGAGGCATGAGGTTGATCAAAAGATGCCATCACTGGATTGTCAGATACAGAAGGAGAGGTCCTGTACGCTTTCAACTGTTGTGTATGCATTACACTTTTGGAAACTTCAAATTCCCTTATTCCTTTGTGATAAATTGCACCAGCCCACTTTTACTGTTTTATCGAAGCTTTATTCTCCTTTGAATATCATTTTCCTTTGTGTTTATTATTCAACTCTGGCCAATGCTTTCTTCCTTCCCCTGCCTTTTTATTTATTGATAAAGCTGGCTTTGGTGTAGAAAACCTTTTACTTGACCTGTCATAAAACTTGGGGTTCTAAAGGGAGAAGGAAAAGTGTGTGAGATGGAAGGGAAGCAGAGATTAGGTACAGAAAACTGCTATATGAATAATAACAAAGAGAATGGATCATTTTACATTTATATATGTGCATAGAAGGTAAATTTAATTCACAAAGGAACTTAGATAATATTTGTTGTGATGCTAGGACCAAATCACTTCCAGCCCTTGCTGACTTATGCTTCCTAGTTTCAAAATATGAAGGATTTTTCTACCTTTGTTCCTGTGTGAAACTGTCACTCTCGAAGAGGATCAAGTTTCTGTGGGACTTGCAAAACACATTACTTTGGTAGATGAGTAAAAATACCATAGCAACCCCAACAATACAAAGCTCTTTAGGGACAGGCTTTGAACTGGAGATTGGAAGGAGTGGTCATTGTCCAGTGAGTTGCTTGAATGCTGCAATCATTTATTTGGCTTAACTGTGATTTAATTAAGAGCACACAAATATATTGAAACTATTGTCCATCCAGTCAATATGTGCCTTACCATAATTCTAACCAGTGGCACTCCTGATATGAATCTCAGTAGGTCACAAGAACAGTCCTTCCCTCCAACAGGGATTTTAAAATTGCACTGATAATTACAGAAAAAAATAATAATATTACCATTTTAGCTGGTGCAAAACAGATGATTTTGGTGGTGGTAGTATGAGATGGTAGTGATCAAGTGTTTAATTTCACCAAGCACAGATCAATATAATTACGTGTAATTATTCACCATTTGATTGCACTACAATTACTATGTAGTTACAGGGTAACTCTGTATGGTTAGTTGTGCTATAAAATTAAAGTGTTACCCTGAGATCCACAAATTACATAATAATCCTCTTCCAGAGTCAATTAGTAATTGCCACATAATCCATAGGTCACATAATGAAAAGGTACAAATATCTGTTGTGGGTAATTAGGTTGAGTAATACCCTAATTAAAGAGTACCACGCCCCAATATTCTACCCACGTTGCACTGCAGAACTGAAAAGGATTTAAGTGGGGGGGGGGGAGAAAGAGAAACCCTTAAAACCAGAAAAGGCATAGCTAGTCCCTACCATGGATCAAATGAACCAAGTGCTTAAGCGTAAGAGTCCCTAACCCTTTAAGGCTTGAGAATGTTCTGTTTTAACTTAGCAAAAAGTAAATTAAAATTGACTGACATTAATGTTTCTCCAAAACTCCTCCAGTGTACTGGGAGAGACTGCTGAAGATGATACTCTTTCCAATCCCCATAGATTTAACTAAGATTAAATTAAACTGCTATACAGTATACACATACTGATGAACACTGTATGCTATACAGTGTACACATACTGATAAACACCATCTACTCACAACTGAAGTAAATTACAACATCCTAAACAAAAGTTCTCAGCTGAATCGATGAGATGATAAAACAAATCTAACACCCCCAATCGCTGATCCTAACAATGAGATGCTAGGAAAGGAAGGGTGAGAAGGTGCTTCTAAACAAGAATTCTGCGGATCAGAATTTCAGGGGCTGGTGGGAAGCTTTCTATTTCAGCTTGGAAGTTCTCGTCTCCTAATCCAAGGTAACTAAATTAGTTGAGGTTTTTAATAGATATTCTGCTTCACGTATTGTGCAAGATGACTGGTATGATAGGCCAAAACCTATCTAGCCTAGCATTCTTTTCTCTTCCTACTGTAGTCAACCAGATAGGAAGCTCAGTCTATGGGAAGCCCAACACTTGTTATTTTGTTCCAAATGTTATTAAAAATAGACAAGTTACAGTTCTAATTAGGCTATTAATAAAAGTTGGGTTTTTTATTTGATTGAAACAAGGTATCAAACCCAATGCTGTTCCTTCTGACATTTCCCTGCATGTTCCTGCTCATATATCTTGTTTTGCATGATTTATTGCAGAAGTTCTTCACCTAAAATAGTGTCATAAAACATGAAGTCTTATATGATTATATAAGTGTTAATGAATTCAAGGAAGATCAACAGAGTAACAAGCTAAAAGAAAAGCACTGGAGGAAAAAAGAAAGCTCCTACTACTACTACTAAAAAAAAAAAAAGCTCCTACTACTACGACTAACTAACAGACTAAACTAGGCCTTTGAGTTCACATAATTTAAAAGACAAAAAGGTAAAACAGAAGATCTGGTTACCATGCAGGCCAAATGGTATGCTGACAACTCTGTGAAGGATTCTGATTTCTCTACTGTATCCTGTTAGAACAGGAGTAGCAATGCACAACTCCAGAACTGCATGCATCCTTTTGTACCCTCTGGTAATCTTTGTAGTCATAGTAATGATTTCAATAGGGCCATTACCAAAACCATGGTTCAACTTCCCACTACTTGAGGTAGGAAACACAGAGGAGGTGATGCTTAAATAGTTTTGTCTATTTTTAAAAAGTGCTGGTTGGAAAGAACTCTAACTATGCTGGATTACCTGGTCTTGCCCACATATGTATTATAGCTGAACCTCCTTTATCAAGGTTGTTCTACTTGTTATGGCCAACCCCATACAGTTCAGAGATCCAGATGGCGTTCTGAAGGACTATAAAGATTTGGCTGTTCTCCTAGGCCTTGGACTAGGATGACTGGTGCTTCCTTCAATGGATATTAGTTGTTGATGGGACATTTTGGGGTTTACTGTGTTTGCCATCTTGCTCTTCTTGTCCAAGCCTGGTTTTGCAATCTGATGTTTCTGTTATATTATTTTTATATTGTTTGGTGTATTGTGAGCTACTCAGAGTTGTTTGGAGTCAGGCAGCATCTAATCTAACAAATACACATTTACATACATACATACAGTTAGATGTGTATACCAGCCTCCAAAAATTGCCTGTCCCTTTATTAAAAGCATGAAGTTTAATCTTAGGGCTTAACTTTAAAGTAATAGAACAGCAACAAAATAATAAATATTATGGCCCAGAAAAAAAATTAAGAGGTGTGCTAACCACTGGAATTCGTAATTTCTAAGCCTTTATTAAACATTCAAACTAAATGTTGAAAAAGAAAGAAGCTTGAAGGCACATTTCTATTTTTAAAATGCACAATTATAATTTAAGTAGTTAAATGAAATGCAGGTTCCATGTCCATACTAAGAGGAAAATCTTTAGTCCCTGAGCATAAAGGGAAATACTGATAATGGCATGGTAGTAAAAAGGGAAACTTCTACACTACTAATGCCATCAAGTTTTTATGCAATCTATTGAGTTTACATTATCAAAGATTGCAATTTGCACAGGAAGCTGATTTTTGAAGTGGAGTAAAAATAAATAAATAAATGGAAATCAATATCAACATTGTTCAGTGGTTTCCTGCCAAATTCAAGCAATGTGATCTTGAAGGAGTCTGGGGCTCACAAAAGAGATTTCAGATTCACATCTAATCCATAAACTTAGTTTGCACACCCCTGCTCTACATACCTATGTTCTTTATGAAGTAACATCATGGAGAACAAACTGGTATTTGGCTTATAGTAGTGAAAATAACTGCTTCTTTCTACATCTAGTCATTGACAATAAAGAATTTTGATTTGATTTGATTTGATTTGATTTGACTTGACTACTTCTTCCAAGCCTGAATGCTGAGAATCAATACAGCTCAAGCTCTGCCTACATTTTTCCCCACTTCTCAACCAGTCCCATCAACCTCTTCCATGTAACATCATTGATAGTATGTCGATTCTTCAACCAATCATTTCTTATACAAATTGGTTTATTACACAGTGTGGTGAGAGACTATACTCCAATAAACCTCAGGCTCAACAAAAATGATGAGGATGATGAAGATGATGGTGATACCACTTTCCCTTCCAGAACAATACATTATTCTGTCACTCTCTTCCCTAAAAAAAATGACAAGGTATTATGGAGGTGACTAAAATATGCAAAATAATTAGTCAAAGGCAACAGAATAATACAGTTAATACAGTTAGAAGCAGAGAATAGAGTCAACCTGGACTGACAACATTGCTACAAACCAGTTTTGATCTGTTTTAAAGACAATCCCGTAAATTTTAACCACATATTACTAATTAAAATGAAAGATAATGTTCATTTTGAACACTCTAAAAACTAACCTCCATATTGAACATCTGGATTTTTTGGAATTAATTTTTAAAAAATTAATTAATGTTTGAATTTTTTAACATTGCTATTTATTTTAAAACATATAAGGAACAAACAAATTGTCAGATTCAGCCGGCATGGCACAACACAGCGCAGCGCTGCTCAGCCGCGCCTAGTCAATTTCACTGCCCAGGCGCTAGCTGAGGAAAAGGGGAAGTGAAAACTGCGAACTGATTACGACGCTTAACTCAAAACCGCAAGCGGATACTTTGTATCAGCACCAGCACCGGCTGCCCTCGAGCACTGCAGACAAAGGAAAGCGCAGAGGCTCAGAAGCGAAGCAATCAAGGAACCATCGAGAATTCCCAGCTTTGGTGCAAACAGGCAAACCCAACAAAGGCAACAACAGCACAACCCATAGACTGCAATCAGAAAGACAAAAGCACCGGACTGAATCTGCCATTTGGGCGAGGGGGGATTACTGCGGGTCATCTGTAACTAAGCAACGGGTAAAGCGCGGGAATGGGGAAGCTATAAAATACCATGTAAGCTATGCCAAGCCAACCCTGGCTTTGTCTGTACTTACTTACGTTACACTTGAGTAAACTTCTTTGCTGAACACACGTGTCACGAGAGTTTCTCTGAGATGAACGGGGTAAACCTTACACAAATGACTTTATAAAAGAAAAAAATATTAAAAAATACATAGTGGAGGGAAAATTAAATATCAGTGAATAAACGGAAAATCTACAGTTATCATAAAATTTAAAATTCATCATTTCATTGATTAAATAATTGAATATATAAAATTAGACTCATTCTCTTAAGAAATAATTGAAAATCACTACACTACACTTAATAATAATAATAATAACAACAATAATAATAATAATAATAGGTTTTGTTCCTTCTCCTCAGAAAGAAAAAAGCCCTCTAACTAAAAAACAAGAGAAATTGAAACGAAGAATAAATGAGCATCTAGAACAGCAGAAAAATAACAGAATAAGGTTGCCTGCACTGAAGCTTGTTACAAAGAAACAGCTAGCACAAGTATTAAAAGATGCCAATGCTGTAATATCAAATATAAGCACCAGTTCACTGCAGGAAATAAACCAACTAATGTACAGCACAGCTGCAGTTATAACGGAATACCTTGGATGCAAAATCTACAAACAAGAAAGAAAGCCAAGCAGTGCACCACCAAAATGGAAGATCAAGTTGGAAAATAAGATCAGCATGCTAAGATCAGATGCAAGCCAGCTAGAACAGATGAAAGAAAAAGAAAAAAAGACCAAAGAATGCCTGATCAAGAAATATTACTTAGAAACAGGGAAGGTCAAGGAAGCACTGGAAATAATAAAGCAGCAAGTAACAGACATAGCCAAGAAGAACAACAGATACGAAGCTCAAACTGCACACTACAGGCAGTATCTCCAATTTCAGTCAAATCAGAAATGTTTCTACCAGTCCATCAATGGAGAGACTGCAATGAACCAGTCAACACCTGACAAAGAAGAAACAGTGCAGTTTTGGGTACAGCTATGGGACAACCCAAAGAAATACAACAAGAATGCAATCTGTTTTATTCTTATCCAAGGAGGTGGATAAGAATGAAAAAAAGAAAAAGCTGAAATGAAAGAACTTGTAATAACAGCAGAAATGGTGGAGAAAAGGGCAAGGAAGATCAAGAATTGGTCAGCAGCAGGTGAAGATGAACTGCATAGTTTTTGGTTGAAACATCTGACTGGTCTGCACCCACTCATTGCCAAGCAGTTTAACAGCATACTGCAAGGAGGTGAAACTGAAGATTGGTTAACATCTGGCAAAACTTACCTGATAATGAAAGATGTAGCAAAAGGGGCAACACCAGACAACTACAGGCCAATTACCTGCTTGCCAATAACTTTCAAATTGCTAACTGGCGTGGTAGCTGATGCAGTCCAACAGCATCTAGTTGAAAACGAGCTCCTTCCATCTGAGCAGAAAGGAAACTACTTGAAGCAGAGGGACAAAAGATCAGCTCCTTATTGACAAGATGATTTTGGAAAACTGTAAGAGAAGGAAGTACAACCTGAATGTAGCTTGGATTTATTACAAGAAGGCATTTGACTCCCTGCCACATGACCGGATAATCAAATGCTTAGACATAACAGGAGTCAGTAGAAACATCAGAAGCTTTGTGCAAAGATCAATGGCTCAGTGGAAGACACAGTCACTGGTCAATGATGATAGACTGGGGGAGGTTAACATCAAGAGAGGAATCTTTCAAGGAGACTGACTATTACCATGAATGTTTGTCATTGCATTGATTCCTCTATCAACAATACTGAACAAGAAAGGCCATGACTATCAAACATCAAAAACATCTGCCAGGCTATCCCACCTCCTTTACACGAATGATCTGAAGCTGTATGGAAAAACACCATCTGAACTGGAATCACTGCTCAACACTGCCCAGATATACAGCCAATATATTGCAGTGGAGTTTGGATTGGACAAACGTGCCACCCTGACCATCAACAGGGGAAAAATAGTGAAAACTGAAGGAATCAAGATGCCCTATGGAAATAACATCAAGAGTCTGGATGAAGAAGATCACTACAAATACCTATGAAGGGCATCCTTCGAGCTGACAACATCAAGCACACTGAAGTCAAGAAGAAGGTTAGTAGTGAATACATCAGAAAAGTGAAAAAGATCTTAAAGTCCAAACTCAGTGGAGGAAATACCATGAAAGTGATTAACACCTGGGCAATTCCAGACATTAGATATACAGCCAGAATAGTGGACTGGACTCAAGCTGAACTAAAAGCCCTGGATAGGAAGACCAGAAAAATAATGACAATGAATCATGCCCTTCATCCACGCAGCAACGTTGACAGACTCTACTTACCAAGGAGCATAGGTGGGCATGAAAACAAGTACATCAGACAGTTGAAGAAGAAAAAAGGGCATTGGAAGAATATCTGAAAGGCAGGGAAGAAGATGCACTGAAGCTAGTATATTATGAAGGTTTACTGAATACCAAAGAAACCAAACTGCCCTACAAGAAAGACCAAATGAAGAATAGAAAAGAGACATGGCAAGGTAAAGTATTACATGGCCAATACACACACACACACAAAAACTTAACAGGCAAAGCAGATAACAAGAAGACCTGGCAATGGCTGAGCTGGAAAGTTGAAGAAAGAGACAGAGGGGCTAATTCTGACTGCACAAAATCAAGCCTTAAGAACAAATGCATATAAAGCTAGAATTGAGAAGACAGCAACAGACGGCAAATGCCACATCTGCAAGGAAGCTGAAGAAACAGTGGATGACCTAGTTAGCTGCTGCAAGAAGGTCATACAGACTGACTACAAACAATGGCAAGACAAAGTAGCAACAATGGTGCATTGGAATATCTGCAAGAAATACCATTTGCAAGAATTGGTGGGACCACAAAACAGACAAAGTAATAGAAAAAGAAGAAGTGCTCTGTGACTTTAGAATTCAAACAGACAAGCACCTGCCACACAACACCCCAGACTTAACAACTGTTGATAAGAAAGACAAAAAAGTCTGGATAGTGGACATTGCAATACCTGGAGAAAGCAGATTAGAAGAGAAAGAACTAGAGAAAATCACAAAATACAAAGTCCTGCAAATAGAAGTAGAACAACTATGGCAAAAGAAAGCAAAGATAGTACCAATAGTTATAGGTACCTTAAGTGCAATCTCAAAACGTCTGGAGCACCATTTGAAGACCATCGGCATTGACAAAATCACCATCAGTCAATTGCAAAAGGCAGATTTACTTGGAAAAGTTTACATTCTGTGACAATACCTTTAACACCATCAAACAACAACATCTGCCTATCCCAGGTCCTTGGGAAGGACATGATAGGTGGATAAAAATGCCAAATCCAGTTTAAACATCTGGCTGACTGTGCAACCAACCATAATAATAATGTATTAAACTTGTATGCCATCCAACTCTCAATGACTCTGGATGGCTCACAACAGTCAAACAAATTACAATCAAATCGATAAAAGATAAAAGATAAAGATAAAAGATGCCAAGTGTGATAACGCAAGGGCTCTCTCTCTCCCTCACTGAAGACCTGGGTGAAAAGCCAGGTCTTCACAGCTCTTCTAAACAGCAGCAGAGCGGAGACAATCTAGATATTGGGGGGAATCCTGTTCCAGGGAGCACATGCTGCTACAGAAAAGGCACACTTCCAGGGTCCTGAGAGATGACATAATGATAGGTGGGAATGAACTTGGGAGATAGGAGGGAGAGCCGCAGACTGGACAACCATCATGTAAAAGATATCTTAGTCCACAGAAGGGCGGGGGGGCATGGGAAGCATCTCAGAAGGGACCCTCCCTAGTTTTCCGAAGAGTAAATGGAGAGGAGAGGAAAAATATTTTCAGTCTTGCAAGATTCTGTCAATGTAACCTTACAATAAAGATAGAGTTGGGATTCATAGTTGTGCTTGTCTGTACTACCTGGGAGGACTAGCGTTATGGGGAGACAGACAATCCCTCGAGTAACCAGGCCCTATGCCACGTTTACCCTGCTATTTATATATTTATATTTATATCAATGTAAATATCGACTGTTATATTTTTATATTTATATCAATATCTCTCTTGTTTGGACTCAGAGAAGACTGTAAGCTGAAACACATTTATTACACCCAGTGGGAACAATTCTAGAACAGGTTATGTCAAGAACACCTGTTTTCTCAGCCTCTTCGGGGTGTGTGTGTGTGTGTGTGTGTTGCAAACTACTACTTAATAACTACATAGTGGAGAACCTTTTCCATGGTGGTATCTATCCTGTGAAATGACCTCCCCTTTGCAATACCTTAGGCCTCATCACGGATATGTTTTACAGTAGATGTCTTAAAAATCCACCTCTTAAGATTGCCCTTCCATAGCCATTAGTTCCCTTTAATGTTTTCAGTGTGCAGGTTTTTATCCTGATTTTTATTAGATCTGCAAGCCACTTTGGGACTTTTAATAAATAATACAGTTTTGAAATAAACATAGACAGGATCAGTCTATAAATCGCTTCTCTTTTTTTGTCTCCATATTTTACTCTCACAAATTTCACTGGGAGTTCTCTGCTGAGCATGTTTGAGAATGCAATTTGTACATACTTGTATACTTATATTTTGAGACACCTAGAGGATATCGTTAGGTTTATTTTATCCTGATAATTGCTATGAAAGAGTGGGGGACACTGAGAAATAGAAGGCTATTGGACTCAGAAGAGCATGATTGGAGATTTGGGTGGCATGGCTATTTATGGTATGGCAAAGTTAAGGTTAATGTAGATTTCAGAAATCATTTTATTAGATATGCCATTTTGAGAATTTGGAATAGATACAAATCCAGATTGTGTCCAAAAATACTTTATGGCTATCACCACAGGAAGCATTTTACAGAAGAGAAATGGTAACTGAACAGAAATGGCTAACTTATGGTGACGTACTAGATTTCTCCCAGGGAGAATTTAAAATAAAATCAAGAGAAGATTTTATATCAGAAGGATATATGTGTCAATGGTTTTCACATGTACAATTAGTAGAAAGATTTAAGGTGGATAAAAGGATTTTTAGTTTTGAACTTGATAAAACTGAATTTGAAATTGAGTTATGTACTAATGATGAACATCTCATTGCTAAAATGAATAAACTTTTGTTGAGATTTGAAACAGAAGATGAACAAGTTAAAGACTGTATGATAAAATGGGCTAAAATGTGGGACATAATATACAAATGGAACAATGGGAAAATATGTGGATGAAAAGGTTGAAATTTACATTATGTTATAATCTTAAAGAGAATTTTTATAAAATGATGTATCGATGGTATTTGTCACCAGAAAAATTGTCAAAAATATATAAAGGGTCTTCAAATATATGTTGGGAATGTGAACAACAAGAGGGGACTTTTTATAATCTTTGGTGGACATATAAAAAAGCTAAAAAATGTTGGACTCAAATACATATATTAATTCAGAAGATTTTAAAGACCAATATACAATCGAAACCAGAGACATTTCTTTTAGGGGTTGATGGATAAATAATTGGAAAAATCTCATGGAACTTTGCTTTTATATATGATAACTGCAGCAAGACTTTTATATGCCCAAAGGTGGAAAGACTCAGCATTACCTACAATGGAAGAATGGATGGTAACGTTGATGGAGCTGGCTGAGATGGCAAAATTGACAGGTTTGATTAGAGAAACAACATTGACTAATTTTAATGCTAATTGGAAGCCCCTTTTGGAGTTTTTGCATGAAACAGAAAAAAATGAAATCATGATATATGGATTTAATGATTAGTAATAGTCCTAGACAATAGAAAAAATGGATCTTACATTGTAATCTTAGAGTGTTTAATGTAAGTTTTACTTACATCTGCTGTAAAAGAAGTTAGAAGTCATTTCTTTTTTTTTTGTATTTCTGTTTCTTTCTTCTTTTTCTTTCTGCACTGTTTTTTTTCTGTTTTTTCTTTTTTCTATTCTTTTTCTTGATTATTAGTTCTTTAGATTTTATCTTTCCCTTTTAAAATGTAATAAAGTTATTGATAATTGCTTAAGGAGTCTTACTAAGGTATACCCTTTTGTTCCTATTTTTAACCTTGTGAACCAGGCAGAAAGTGAGAAAAGTGAGTAACCCTTGTTCAGCAAGTGTCACTGTATAGCTAGCAGAAGCCTGGATCCAAATGTCCTTTAACAGTCTAGTTCCTAGATTATACAGGTTCACACAGGACAGTAAGCTATAAGTTGGTTCATATGCTTTTGGTTTAGCACATGTGTGAACCCAGCCAATTATGGCTTATTCAACAAATTATATTAAGCAACTAGGGCTTAGTATGATGTATCCTATTAGTCAAGTTTGCTGAATCTAAGTTTTGGTTCCCTGCTATGCAGTTTCCACTTATTCCTGGCAAAGCGTTTCTGTCAACTATCTACACTATATATGGGTTATAGAGTATTTTGCTCTAGCAAGTCAAAAGTGCACAAATTCTCTCCTCTCCCTTTTCAATAAACATTGCTGCTTTCATATACTGAGATGTGCAAAGGTCCTTATGATTTAACTTGGAAAGCCTTTATGTGAGTACAGGGGTTAGAAGAGTCCTTACTGCACGCATGCACACACCATACTGAATGTGACCCATTTAGAGCACTGCTATGTTAAAGCAAAACTTGTGACTAAACATTCCTGCATATATTAAAGAGATGTCAAAGCATGTGCAAACTGATTGGTGGCAAGGGCTGCGATACATGAATTTACTCATTCCAAAGGGTCCTTGAAGCTAGTCAGCTGTTCCTGGTAAATGATGGTGAAGGTCAGTGAATCTAATTTGGCAATAATGAGCCTATGCAGCAATGTCTGTCCCACTGACCTCTGCTCCCCCCCACCCCCACACTTATATATATTCAGGTCATAAGAGACTGGCTACTCAATGAAATGATGGAATGAAAATCTCATGAGGCCCCAATAAACTTCCAAGGAAGTGGGCTCGCTGGTTTTGCCCTTCATCATAATGAAAAAGACACAGCGCCTGAGTGCATTCACGTGCACTTCGTTATAGCCAAAACAGGGCTAATAGAAAGGGTTTAATTAATAACAATTATCCAAACCATCATCATGATTCAGGCAGTGTCCCCAAGCATGAAGGAGAAGCTTGACATTTCACTTCCATGTGCAAATGCAAGAAATTTTCTAGGCAAAGTTAATGGAAAATGAGCGGATGAGTGCCATCATGATTCAAATGTACTATAAAATTATTGAAATGATGCCAATATCACAGGAATGCACTTGGAACTACTTCTATGAGTGAATAATATTGGTCAAATCTCCTGAAAGCATATATATCTTACAAATAGCTCTTTCCTTTCCTCATTATATGATAGCAAATGTATGTATATCTCCGTGCATGAATGTGTGTGTGTAGGTGTTTATGATAGGCAGAGAAAGAGAGAGAGGCCACGCCTGG
Organism: Python bivittatus; assembly: GCF_059951505.1. Classification (NCBI taxonomy): domain Eukaryota; kingdom Metazoa; phylum Chordata; class Lepidosauria; order Squamata; family Pythonidae; genus Python; species Python bivittatus. Next base: position 2,304,218 of record NW_028277040.1, on the reverse strand, counting down.
AGGTGGGAAGGAGATGCAAAGATTGTTCCCCTGAAACAATACACTGGCTGATCAGGGCTGGGTAACCCATATCTAGGATATATAGTCCAAATCCCTGCTGATCTTTGCAAAGCGATGTTCTGATTGTCATTGGTAATTTGGATTTAACACAGTTGTGTCATTTTCTCTTCTCAATGTTTGGTCGGGACAGGAAGAAGGGTAAAAGAGTTACATGAAATTTCAATTGTCTAAAATGGTAGAAAATCCCGTCAATCACAAATGGTTTATTGGCTGAAGCTGCCAGCAGGGGGTCTCAGCATGAACCTCTCTACCATAATTAGTGTCATTGCAGTCAAATGCAATTTGTCTTTTTAAAATATAGGTAGCAGACATACTAACAGTGCCACTGACACTTCACAAATAAAGTACCAACAAGGATACTCAGGCTTTTTGACTACAAGGAAGAGGAAAAATAAAATGCTGTAGCTTTTAATAAATTTTACCTCTCAAGGACTCATGATGCTTGTTTCCCTTGCAGGAATATTTCCTTCCAAATCTGTAGGCAAAATGTTACATCTTTCTTCTTAAAGGCTGAATTTGCACAACCTTGTAATTATACACAATCCTACATATGACAGTAAATGTAAGTAGCATTTTGAAAAGGAGAAGGAGGTCAAATAGGATGGATTGTTTGAAAACCACTGCCTCAGACAAACCCCAAATGATCCATAGGTCCCACTCCAACATTTAGGTCGTACTCCTATTCATGCAAACTCACGGAGACCTCCTCTAAATGAGCCTTTATCAGGGTTGGGTTGCATGATTCTAGGGCACTGCATAATCAGCAGAATGTTCTCCTCACTGCCTCCATTCAGAGGTTTCAGCAGTCATTCAAGGAATAAAAGTTCACAAACTACAGGAAAAGGGTGGGGAACTCTGGAAACACTTGGGGTTCCACATGCCCTTCACTGTGACTACTGTGCTTTCCTAATAACCTATGTTAGATGGTTTAATTTTCAGCTTTAACTGCCTGGAGGAAAACTGAACTGAAAACCTGCACCCCTTCTATCTCCTGAGTACAACCAAACACTGAAACTAATTTGTTGCATGTAGAACACTGCATAATGGAACCTCTAGCAAGTCACAGTAAGAATTCCTTCGGATTTTTGTAAGAGAAGTAACAGTGGTAAAGTCCATTACTTCCTTACCGATATAGTTTATATGATTACAGGATTACTCAGTAGTTAGCTCATGTAGTTTTGTTTCAGGCAACCATTCAGGATACAGTACCAGGGATGGGGGACAAATAAGGGGTCAACTCAGAAACAATTTAGAACTTAGTTGGTCTTCATAATGCAAAACCCTTCCCATTCCTATACTAATGTTTGGCCTCCCTCTCTCATCATTTTTCTTAGCTGTTTTTTGTTTTTTTTTCCTTTGAAGTCCACAACACTACCAACATTGTTATAACATGGCTGCATTTTTATAGCCTGTGAGACCATTTGTTCTCTATGGGAAAAATTTCTTACCAAATTTTGCTCCCTGCTCCTCTGCTCAGCTTCAGCATTTTGTTTCAATCTAAAATTAATACATACACTATCTGCAACTGCAATCAGCTGACTCCCCCTCCAAGTTATCTTGCATCTTGTTTATGTAATTACCATGTCTTGGTGTTTGTATATGAACTTTTACAGCTGTTCCTCATTCTCTCCCCATCATCACTCAGATCTTCTGTTCCAAGTTTAGTACCAGGCTTATCATAGTTGCAGCCATTTGAAAAGGCTTTTGAATGTGGCTCTATCATCATTGAGCTGTTACATCCAGGATCTTTTTGCTTGTTTGTTGTTTGCTTCAACACCAGACAAATGCAAATAAATATATGGGAGGGAGGGGAGCTAGCATTTTGTTTTCCTTCTCTGGAGAGATGTTTGATAGACCTACAGAAGGGTGACAAGACTATAGGCAGGCAGGCAGGACTGGGGAATTCTGGGAGTTGAAGTCCACACATCTGAAAGTTGTCAAGTTTGAGAAACACTGCTCTAGACATTCAAAAATATAGTCACGGTCATCATTATAGCACTCTGAATGTTGGCATAATTCTGAAAAAGCTGGAGACTATCCAAAAGTATCTGAAAGTATTCTGATTTCATTTAAACATGCACTATAAAGGCTTAGAAAATGGATAAGCTGGTAAGAATGTCAAATCCTTATACTTCCTGGCCATAAAAGCATGACAGCCCTTAAAATATCTTATTACATTATTTCGTTCTGAGATGTAATAGTCAGAAGGTAGGGGGAGAATAGAATAATCTGATATGAATATAGTGACAATAGGGCCAGTTTGGGTCATGGCTTGGAGCCTGTTCAGAACAGATACAGTTTATTCAAATTGTTCCAAACACTTCATTAAGATGAATGTGAAGGCCAATATATCATTGGAATGTTCTATTTTAAATAAGAAGAAGGCTACCCAAAGAGAATCCATCACAGATTCATTCTATTCTTAGGCTTTCTAGGGGATGATGCTCCCTCAGAACTGTCCCAGCTGTTCTGTCCCCTATGCTGGCATCTTCCTGCTTTATTTATGTTGATCTCCTGACTAAATAGGTGGACAAGCAAGCAGTGACTGAAATCAGTTTATCAAAATTATGCAGGTTAGGGAGGACAGGTTAATACAAATATAGTAACTTTTCCCAGCTGAACAGGCAAGCAGAAAAGTGATACCACTGTTTCTTATTCCATCACTTATTCATTTATTTGGGTGAGCAAGTAGTAAGAAGAAGCAACAGCAAAAGCCACCTGGACTGTCCATCTAGGATGAATGGCAATGGGGAGATGTATTGTAAATCTGGAAAACACCATCTTACGAAGAGACTTCCCAAAACATATGTGTCTTATAAACCACACTGAGGGCCTGTTGAAGGGCAGGGTAAACAGTCCAAAAGATTTGGGCCTACTTTCTCCACTGGAGGGAAAAAAAAAAAAAAAGCAGATACAACATTTTATTTTGTGGTTTGTTTTTTTTCCAGGGGATAATAAATGAGACTCCTTTTATTTTTCAGGAGACCCAAGCAAATTGCACTAGGACAAGGACCTGTGAATTATTTATTTACTTCTTTGTTTATTGTATTTTGTAATACTTGCATACCATCCCAGTCAAAATCTCTGGGTGGTACACAACAATAACAACATAATAATAATACCCACATTAAAGGAAAATAACTAGGTTGACACTCACAATAACCTACCAAAGGCCATTAAAAAAGAAGATTCTCAGGCATCTGGAATGAGAGGAAGGTAGGGATTAAGTATCCATCTGGAGAATACATATTCTGCAGTATAAGGGCTATTTCTGAGAAGACCTAACTTCTGGCCCATACGCCTCTCTTTCTTTCTGGAACTTTTAACAGATCCTCTCGTGATGTTAGGACAGAATGGGCAAAACAATATATAGAACTAAATAATTATTAGACAATTACTTTTGATATTTTAAGCATCCAGTCATTAGCTGTTTTTTCCAAGACATCTGGATTCAGGGCAGGCTGATGCAAAGGACAGGAGCCCCAAGGGACTACAGCAAAGTGGTGGATCATTCACCTTACATTTGGGGATTGACTGGGATTGTTTCTGACAGAAAGGCATGATTGATTGGAGGGAGGAAGTATGAATCCAACAGGGCTGCATAATGAATTATGGAGTGTAAGGGAGGAGTAAGTATGAAGTGAGCATTAATGCTGCATCTAGGTATAGATGCAGTTCCTGTGGTGGGGACTATTACAGTGCATGATTTTTTTATGGTCAGTTGGCTGCTACAACTGCATGAATTAGAGTTTTATAATTGGAAGAAGCGTGTTAAAGGTGCATCTGAGGAGTAAGTGACAGAGATAGGGATAGTCCTGTATAGATGATCACTGATAGGATGGTCCAATTAGAGGAGGAAGAGTGGGTAGAGACAAAGGTGACCACAAACTATCTATTCTATTGGTCCTACTCCTATTCTGTTTGGATCTCATGCCTCACTGCTGGGCCCAGGTTAGTATCGCTTCCTTATCTATGATTTGATGGAGTGACAGATTGACTTATATTTATAACATTTACATAAGACTTTAGTAAAAAAAAGACTGTAAGAAATGTACATGAGCAATAGTCATAGTACCAATGCAGTATAAATGAATGATAAAACATTATAGTTATAAGCATTAGCATGAGTTAAAAGCAATTACTTAAGTTTGCCATCCGTGACTTCGTTAGTCTCTAAAGGCCTTCTGAAACAGTCAGGTCTTTTCAAGCTTTCATAAGGCCAGAGAATGGGAGCCTTATGAAGCTGTTCCACAAAGAACGTCCACATCTATTACTCCTCCCGTCCCATATCATGATAGATGGGAACCTTCAGCAGTGTCCTTGAATTGGGGGTGGATGAAGTAGTAACTTGATAGGAATCGTCAGGAGCTGGGCAAGTAAAATGGTAAGGGTGGATTTTACCAAATCTACCTATGGGGATATTCAGCACTGCAGCAACCTTTTGGTGATGAGATCTTGAAACAGTGTGGTAGTAGTTCAACTATATATGAAACTAATTTCTACAATTCATTTTAGTCTGGTTTCAGACCTAGTTCTGGTTTGGGAACAAAATTAACTTTGTTAGACTATTTTATTTGGGAAAGAGACAGGAATGTGACCTCTTCACTCTTGCTTGATCTCTCAGCCATCACAAAGTGGAAATTGGAGGTACTGCATTGATTCTACAACTGCGAGGTGTTATCCCAGAAGACTACCTTACCATCTACCACCCTCTAGCACTCCGGAGATACTAAAGGGAATGCTGCAGGCCTCCAACTGCTCTCCCTCTTCCTTCCTATTTTAAGAAGGAAATGAGCTCACTTCCTGTACCCATATACCTTTCACTCTGGGAAATCCAGTAGTGCCCTGGATTACATATGTGTCTCAAACAACAAAACTGAGTTCTTCTTGGATGTCCAGGTCTATATGAGGGAAGATAGTAACCACCAACCAATTGCAGGTAATTCCTTCAGCAGTTCCAACTTGTGCTTAGGCACATCCTGTGACAAAAAACTGTTACCCAAACTCAAAGTGAGGCAAGATAGGCACCTCAAATGGGTTAAAGTGAACACCAGCATCTTATCTACTTTTCTGAATTCAGAGCATGCTCAGACATGGGCAAAGATGATTTTCTCACCTACTAAAGGTTCTAACACTGTTCTGGTTGGCTACGCTAATCTGTGTTCCATGCTAAAAAAACTTTCGAACAGATAAATTGCCCTCCAGAAATCATCAGCTCACAGATCTAACTGGTTTGATCCAGAATCCTATTGCACAAGAAAGATATTATGGGCAGCTATGCGCTTGATTCAAAGACACCCCACTACAACAAACCACACTAAAATGCTAAAGCTTAGGCGCCACTAAGAAAGCCCATTTCATGGTCTCTGTTTGGTCTGAATTAGAAATCTCAGCTAAAGGGTCCAATTCAATCATATGTTGGAACACTGTATGTTGTGTATGTTTTTGGTAATCTATTCTGGGGCACTGAAAGTATCTTCCACCAATAGGTAAAAGCTCTAATTTTTGTAGAGCTGTGGAAGGAGTTGATGCCTGTTTCAGCTCTAACTGCAGAGGCTGGATGTTTTTAGAGGCTGGAACAAGTTGGTAGAGAGAATTCCTTTTATTCCTCTATTTTTGTTTAGCTATATTTCTCTGAAATTTTTATACAAATTTTGAAAAATAAAATTGAACCAAGTATAAACTCTGTAATTTATTGAGACAGTATTCATACATCATATCCTGGTAGCAATATTGATGGTCCAACTGAGCACATAATCTAGTAGCAATAAATCAATAAATCACATGGCATGTAAAATGATAGCTAATCACTAGTTATCTGTTACACACTGCGTGCCTGGAATGCTAATGTAACTGAAAGGCTAAACTGAAAGAGAAGACTCACAGCCCTATGGAATAAACAGCCAGAGAGAAACTCTTATGTGAGAATACCACATGCCTCCTTTCCAATCCCTGGCAAAACCAGCAATGTTTGCAAAAATCAAAATCTGGTGTAAACTACATGCCCATCCAGGCTAACAAACAACAACAACAACAAAATGAGCATTGGCCTTGTAACTTGTTCCTCATTTGCTCTTACTTTCCTTGCTTGGTTACCTTTCCTAATTCCAAAGAAATGCAGCATAAGACAATACGTTATGGTAACTGGAATGCCAGACTGAGATTAGGGAGATCCTAGATTGAATTTGAACCTCACCTGTGAACTTTACTAGTGGGGATGTGCATAGCAGTATTATCTCACCATCGATCTCTGCAACAACCCAATTTGCCAAATGCCTTGGTTGAAGGGTCTTCTGTGCCTACTGTGCCCAGAAGCAGCAGTTCCCCAGCGTAAGATCCTTTTAGTGGCAATAATTTTGGTCACTTGGAAAGGATTCTTGCATGGGCCAGTGTACACCATAAGATACCTTTTTTTTTTTTTGAGCCCAATTTTCCCTTCTGTTTAGATCTTATAAGCCGAAAGGAGACAGACTTCTCTTCAGCTAGAAAAGCAGTCCTGGGCTGCTGAAAGGGGGAGGGAGGATGCCATGATATTACATTTAAAGCACCATATTTACCAATGGTAAAGTTAGGCTTTCCACACTCCCAATAATAACCTGTAAAAGGGGCTGGAGAGTCATTTTAGATTATAGGGCTTACCTCTTTCTTTCCAACCCTGATCACTTACATCTTCCCCTCAACTAATCTCCATTCCATTTATTTCTCCTTTGCTCTAAAAGGGGAATATTTGTATCTACGTGATTATGTGTTCCTGCACGTAGCTTTTATCTGAGAGAGAGTGGTTGGTACATGCAGGTGGTACATATTATAAATGGAGTACTTTATTTTACAGGCAACACATTTTAATTGGCTTATATTACTTTATTTTAATTTGTCATGAGCCTGCCCAGAAGTGTGTGTACGTGTGTTTGTGTGTGTATGTGATTAATCTTTCTTCTGACCCTATCCTGTGTGTTCTGGCATATAAATACACTGGCATTTAAGAAACTTTCCAGCAAAATGTAATTCTAAATAGATTAGATTTTCTACCCAAGAAAACTGGCCAATGAAGAGCCACAGGGGAGACCCTCATTGCATTATACTGTCAAAAATTATTTCATGAAATTGCCAGTGCATCCTGTGATAAGTTGTGAGTTTGTTACTTTTGGAAGTTAATTCTGATACACATATACATTCTGTCTCAATTTGTTCACTCCCCTTCATACATGGAATTACTAGTAAAGTAATATGACGCTTCCTGCATTTGTTCAGGACTCCATAGCAATCTATTTTCTGTTTTGAAAAGAACTATCATAATATCTCACCAAAATTAGCTCCACTGTGCTGCTTAAAGTATTGCTGATTTCTACAAAAAAAATGTAGTTTCTGTTGCATCAACAGATTGCAGTTTGGAAAATGTGAACTCAAGAGTAAGCAGCTTGAATTTAAAAAAGAAAGAGCAGAATGGAGTTGCAAGCAGTCCTCATTGCAAAAGGTCATAAACTAGCAAAAGTTGTGTGAGATATTAACTTTGGAGCCTCCAGCAGTATTGGTTGTTTCAGAAGAGGATGGGTGCTGAATGTTCAAATGGTTGAAAGAAATCCGAATGAACATTTCAGCAGAGATGCAGAGTAAAAGTAGAAAAACTGCAAGGAGAGAAAGTACACATCCTGTGTACAAAAGTATTCAGAGACTAACCTCCCAACATAATGAATGAAAAGTGGGGATTAGGGAAAAAAATGTGGAAGCTGATTGGAACTGAATGAAAAGAATTAAGTAACAAAGTGCCACAGACGTATGTGGAGTTATGCTAATGGGAAAAAGATGCTTGGTGGAACAATGAAATTAAAGAGGCTGTGAATGAGAAAAAATACACGTAAGAATGATTGCTGCAAAAATGAAAAAGATAGCGTATAACGTATATATAGAGAAAAAGTTCCAAAGAATGTAGTTAGAGAAAGGAACGGAAGTTTAAAAAAGGGAGAGAGCATTTTTCATAGAAAAAAATGGGGTGAAGAGGACTAAACAAGGAGCCTCCAGAAGAATGAATCAAATTAAAATTAAACAAGATGAAAGCCATAGTTTATTATAACAATGGATTGCTCACTAAGTCACAGTTTGTGTCAAAGAACAATAGAAAGGCGTCTTTAGGTATGTTCAAAACAAAAATAAAAGAAACAGTATCAGATGGTTTGGTGACAATGGCAACCAGGTAACATATAACAAGGAAAATACAGAAGCACTGTACTCTTATTTTAGCTCAGTGTTTATTGATAAGAAAATATGTTTTTCACCTGCAGTTGTGAAGAATCAGATGGATAAACAAGCTTTCTCCCAAGCAGAAGCTTGGCAGAAATATAGCTGGTACAAAAATAGCTGAATCTTGAATAAGCTAAAATGGGTTACATCCTAGGGTATTGCAGGAGCTGTCTGATGGTCTGGCCAAATCCCGCAGAAGGGGTGCCATATCAGATGACTGGAGGACAGCAGTTCAAAAAAGGGAGAAAGAAGGATGCGGGGAACTAAGACCAATTGGATCCTAGCATGGGCTAGATGGTGACAATTAAGTGGATCTACAGCTGGCTTGAAACTTGTATTCAAGTGTACATTAACAGTCGCTCATAAAATGATTGAGGTATCAAATGGAGCTCCACAGGATTTGGTTCTGGGCCCAGTATTCTTCAACACTGTCATTACCTACTTAGATAAAGAGGGGTATGGAATGCTGATCAGATTTGCAGATGACACAATATTGGATTGGAAAGCTAATACCCTAGAAGACAGTAATAGCATTCACAATTATCTTGATCAGAGAAGTAGAATGAAAATATCTGAATGAAATTACAATAGACACAATGTAAATCAGTAGGCTAGGCAGGGGAATATCTGACAGGGCAAGAGTAAATGAGAAAAGGAACTTGGAACTATACTTGACCCCACAGAGGTATGCTGTGGTTTCTCAAAAGATAAATGTAATTTTAAGCTTTAGCAATGAAACTATTGTTTCTAAATTATGGGAAATACAATTTCATTCTGTTCTGCATCAGTCAGCCCCACCTTGAGTTCGGGTTTCAGTTCTAGGCACCACATTTAGAAAAAGTACAGAGAAACTAGAACTGGTGAAAAGAAGGGAAACAAGTATGATCAGAGGACCAAAAACAATGACTTACAAAGAGAGATTGACAGACTACTGAGGGATACTATAATGGTATTTTTCAAATACATAAGGAGCATAACACAACAAAAAGGCTTTAATCTCTGGTTGCATGCAAACATTTAGGCACCCCGGTCAACTTGTATGTTTCAGCGAATCCCTAAGTAAACAGAAGTTCACATGATACATTAAAAATTACACATATACTATTTATGTGCAATTGTTCACAAATTCAAAATAAATAGACAATGAATATGGCAGGTACAGAAGTCTGGACACTCTTCCAAACAGTCAGTACTTTGTAACATCACCTTTGACAAAAACAACAGCTTCCAAACATTTCCTGTAACCAGCTAAGTCTTTCCAGCTCAGAGAATCCCTAGGCCTCCCCGCATGCACTGTGTGTTTGGTACCTCCTCCCAGATTTTCAATAATACTCAGGACTGGGGACTAGGAAGGCCATTCCAAAACTTTTTCATTCCAGTAAGTTTTTCATGCTTGATTTGCTGGTAAGTTTTGAACTGTGGCTGCCCTGAAATATCCAACCTCCTTCCAGTGTATTTCAGAAATATATGAGTTTCCTCTTATACTGTTGTAAGCTGTAGTCTGTGGCACAGGGGTTCAAATGCAATTAAAGGTTCTAGAGTTTGGATGTGGAGGGAGGGGTGGAAGAAAGAAGGTCACTATAGGGCACTGCACCCAGCATCTTAGTTCATAATGAAGAAGCTGCGGCCCTATGGATGTTATTCTTTGTTCAATTCAATAGAGGACTTCAAGCAGCATCAAACATTTCTATAGAACACAGTATACATTGCAACTGTTAAAACTACGTACATGATGCCAAGGACAATAGGCTTTCCGTTCTGTAGGAAAATTGTTAGAGCTAAACTGCCTAACAATACTGGCTATCATTCTGCTATTTGCTGTGTGAAGGGTTTTATTTTTCCTTATGAAAACTATTATTTGTTTGCTTCTACCAGCAATAGTTAATTATGGGCTTTGACACCCTGTTTTCCTCTCTGGGTTGGAATTGTGTGTTAACAAATTCACTTTAAATAAGTTATAGGAAAACTGTATTGTGGGCTGGGTGTGTTAAAACTGTTAGAAGGTGAGGTTCATATAGCACATGTAAGTGCAAATTATTGTCGTGCACTGCCATCAAAGACCTTCCTGAACCATTCAAGAAAGGAAAACGGTAAGGCACAGACCTGGCTCAAGTCCCTTCCCAGGTCAGCCAAAGAGATAAAAGGGGACAACTAAAAAGTCTGCAGTCTGTACAGTGAAGGTTAAATATGGGCTCCCATTGCCATTATTTATCCTCTGAAACAGCTGGGAAACTTCTGAAGTAGTTAATATATCACCAGAGTAGAGGAAGCGAGACTGACTGTATAAACATACCTCAGGGCTTGCTACTGTTCCCATTAACTGCCTGTCTCAGTAAAGTCCTGCTATTAGATAGACTCCTGCTGTACTCATACTGATTGAACACTGCAGGTAGGGCAAAGAATTAAACTGAAACATGTCTGGAAAGTCTGCTCCGGAGAGATTTTGTGGAAGGAGACAGCAATTTTGTTTAGAACCACATAAGGTTATAGCGGATCGCGTGTCCCATAGTGAATGTCAGCAACTGCACTGCTAAACGATTCTGTCACTTCCTTTGTTCAGGTAGACACAAGGGTCATATGAGATTCCTAGATACGTGTATTACACTGAAATGTGCAGGAATATCTGTCTGCCTGCTTCAGGTTGAACCCACAGAGGTCAACATAATATACATCAATTCTGAGGAAGCATTTTACTTCTGAAAAGCAGCAGCTGACCCCCTGCAAAATCTCCCAGAGGTAAAAACATGACAGCAAAGAGAATGAAAAGCCATCATACATTTTTGCAAGCAAGAGAAACTACTTGGACAGATTCCTTGCAGCCTGAACAAGGTGGCAGCTTTGAAGCACTTTGGGCACATTGCTAAGGCATGCTTTGAAAGGCAAAGATATCCAATCGTCTGAAATTACAGAACTGTCTATTTTTAGAGGGTCATAATGGACTCAACAGGCCTTTTATTTTTGTCGTCTAATATTTATTCATTTGTAATCATTTAAAAAAAATACAAATCTCCCCAACACTGAAGTATGCCTATTATAGTAACATATAAGAAAGCCATTCACTCCTTGTTCTTTAGCCATCATGCTAAACAACTATTAAATCAGCCAGAACACAGTGCAAAAGGCATGTGACTCCTGTGATGATATGCAATGTCACTTTTCCCAGGCCAGTTTGATCTCGGTTGCTCAAGACTAGTTCTTTAAAGACCTCTAAAAATCCATTTCAGCTGTTTTATCAAACAACAAAAGAACACCCGGTTAGGCTTCATGATGATCAACAAATCATGGTAGAGAGAGCAAATGGATGAATGGTCATCTAATATGTGTCAATATAACATGGCACATTGTATCACACAGGATGCTAAACCAGAGATTATTTTAACTGCAAAGTGTTAAACAGGTCACAATGATATCATGCCAAGCCATAACAGAAACAATGATTTACAAACCACTATAGCTGGGTTCAACACTCTGACCTCAAACCATGCAACACTCACATATATAACTGAGAGCAAAAGAAAATGTGCCTATGAAACAAATCCCTTAGGTCAAACAATTCAGTCAGCAACGGTTCACATCTAAAGTGACTGGGTTCTCTTGGCTTCTACAGTATATTTATTTGCACTCTTCACTTTACTGGAATCAAATAATGATCAAATAATATGACCATTTGGCCTCCCTTTGTAAAAAAAATAGTTTTTTTAAAAAAAGTTACTTGATGCATATATATATCTACATACTTTGTGATAACTTCTAAATAAATGCATGCAACTTCAGGTACCATAGAACTCCTTGCTGTCCCTTTTCTGCAGTAACTCCTAATTTGGGCATTCACGTTCATCTCACCCAAGAGAGCCAGCCAATCCTTTCACGCAATTATCTTTTTCTGAAAAGTGTCAACATAAACGATTAGCATTTGCTCTGACCAAAGGACTTTTCAACCCTGTATACCATAGGTATGTTACAGATCTAAGGAATGCGGCAAAGTTTGTATAGTTATACAATTGGTGTTTATACAATTGCTTGCATAGATATCCTGCTCTGGTGTAGCAGTAAGTATGTGGAGTGGCTACAATAGAACTGTTACTTCTTCCAGAGGAAAAATGTGATTAGTAATGCTGGGCCTGATGCACAAGCTTCATGCAAATGTTGGCAACATTCTTAGCGCAGCATAGTCTAACTGAAATGCAATTCGGACTTCTTGGCTTCAATACATGGGTCATATGTGCATCAGTTGTATTTGTTTTTCTTGTTTACATAATTTCTATTTTTTCAACTTTACAAACAATCCTGAAATAAGATTACTTCTGCAGGTGAAAGATAGCAAGGCTACCCACGTTTTTATGTTTCTCTTGTAGACTTTCACCTTACCATGGGTCACACCCATTTTCTAACAAACCTACTTCTCCAAAAGGCATATCCGTTTCGATTCTATATAGCTGCTCCTTTTTTAAAGCAGTATATCCAACTGCAAGCAATTTCTTCTTCTTTCTTCCACATAAAGCTTCACCTATTAAATTTCTTCCTGTCTAGTTGCTTGTAAAAAGTATTAGACATCTGAAAAAATTAAATCTATTTCTCCTATGAGCTACTATTAATCTATATATCAGTCTTTTTCATTGCACATACAAGCACTAAGATTTATCACATATTTCTACATACATGGACATTGTACATATGTGGGAAACGCAAGGCTGACCTTAAATAAAGGAATGCGTTTTTAACCAGTTATCTGCCTCACAGGAGCCCAAGACAACTAACAAGTAAATTAAAATACATCTTAAACAGTTTATACAACTAAACACATAATTAAATTGTTCCATAGGATACATTTTGGGAGAATGGTTTTTCCACCATATTAGCACTAACAAGTGAGGAGTCCCTGAACTTTCTATATACAGAAACACAGTTGTGTTTTCCTGAGGAATAGAGAAGCTGGCTATTATTCAGAAAGGATAGTGAAATATAGCAACTATAGTTTCTTCCACATCTGATGCTTTTTTATTACATTTGTAATAATGTAGGCATTTCTGTTTAGAACTTTTTATCTCAGTGTTCAGTTTGCATTTTCTAAATGGCTGGTACCTATCAGTGATAGTTTATTTTATTATTGAAGAACAGCTCATTTTAAATCCATAAATTTACATACTATGTCAAAATCCTAGAAATTTTTAAAAATTCCTGAACACAGCATATCTCTGGAACATTCCAGCTGGCAAGCAACAGACAAAGTAAATGTAAAACAATATGGCCATAATCAAAAGATTCAGTACTATGTTGAAACTTTAAGGTATGCTAAATACAAAGATATTTTGCACTTAGGAAATGTTAAACAGATGCCTTTGAAATGAAGAGAGAGTGATAATTACACAGTAAAATAAAACATGGGTGTACTGTTCAGAGATCCTCCTCTCCTAGAAGAAGAAAGGCAACATCTGCAACTGAAATTATGTACCAATGATTGAATGTATCCTCTTGAGGACCATAAGACAGCTTTATGTATTCCTAGACAACTGTGGAGATAAACAAACTTCACTAAAAGAAGTACTTACAGAATTCCATCTACTTACAAAACAGATTACAGTGAGTTATATATCAGTGAAAATGGCTACGCTCCCATGAAATCGTCACTGAAAACATTCAAAATATAATCCACTTATAAGAACAATTCACAATGCCAAAATGCCACATAAACATGTTTAAATATACAGAATTAAAATTAACTCAGCCTTCTCCAATTTGGTATCTTCTGGGTGTGTTAGGACTTCTGGAAGTTGTAGCCAAGTGAACCTGGAGGGTGATGAGCTGGAAAACCTGGACTAGCTGATAATCTTTAAAACCATCATTGAAAAGATGCTTCATGAAGGAAATGAGAGGCATAGTACTGGGGGCCACTGACAGCAACAGTGAGGTTCAAGAAAAGGAATTATAGGCTGTCTCTCACCCAAATCATAGCTCTGTTTTCTTCCCTGTACTTCTTTAAAGCTTATTCCCTGTCAGAAATTCAGTCTGCATCTAATATTACCTCTTAATACTCAAGATGACTCTTCATACAATATAACACTAATGATAATAACATGATGGTATTCTCTACACAAAATAATGTTGATAATACTGCTGTAGTATTATAAAAATGGTTGTCAGGAAGATCTTCAGACTAGTATTTTTTTTTTTCCTGACATCTAGTTCGCTAAGGGGGAGAACTGGAGTTGAGGTTATTTGAGTCAATACCAGCAGCCAGGCAAGAGCTTGCTACTTTCAAATTCTAAAGAAAGACAGCCTATGAGCATGGAAAATTCATTCACTTCATGTCTGAATGCTAGCCTCATCTAATGTGGAACATTTGAATCAGTATGTGAATTAAAATGCAGTTATTCTTTGAATTTCATATTTCTCCAAATTTTGTAACGCAGACAAAAAGCATACAAAAAGTGTATTTTAGGAAGGGGTATTATCTAAATTAGGCACTAACTAGTTCTGATGATAATTTATCACTTTAGCTTTTCAAATGAGAAATATTGAAGTTGTTAATAATTGGGATATACCAACAAACGTTTTAATGACATTGGATAAATTGCATTTGGTTGGGTTCACAGAAATACCATGGTCCATTTTTGTGAACTGGAATCCAGTAACTTCTCTCTACATAAATCCCAGTGGCATAGGATTGATCCTTTCTTGCACACACAAACACACCCCACTTTCTTAGCCATCCGTGCTGGGCCTGCACCTCAATGCCCACCCCATCCTCCCTTTCTACTTCCTATTTGACTCCAGGTAGACAGTCTCAACCCATCTCAAGTCCTCTGCCTCCCACCTTGGCCAACCCACTGAACTCTCCTTGTGGAGAACTGGATTATTCTCAGGCTGTGGCATGATGCACGTGCCAACAGGGACCATGATTGTAGAGGAGAAGTATGGTGCAGGCATATACAACAAGAACATAGAGGTGAGCACCCTCTCTGACCTATTTGCTCAACCATAGTCTATTAGGCCTTTGTTGCTACCTTGGACGATGAGGAAAAAATTATCAACCAGTTCACAGACTAATCCAGCTGGACAGGGGATTTTTAGGGGAAAGTACATAGAAAAATCATTATGTGACTGAAAATCACATCAACATGCATTACATTAAAGAAAAAATGCTTGTAGAAATATATACAAGTTGCATACAATTCTTAGAAGAGTTGCATTGAGAGGTATACAGTATTTTTTCTGTTTTTAAAGTTATATAATTGGATAAAGTGAACTTAAACTAAGAAAAAGATGAAACTAGGAGAAATAAAAATTGAAATTTTGTTTTACCAAGTCTTTAGAGTGTGCCCCATAAACTACTTATTCTACAGTCCATCTAGGATTGCATTCTTCACATCCAAAGATTATCCAATAAATGATATTCTCTCTCAATGTTTGGCATCCTTTTCAATAATTAATATTGACCCTTGAACGAACAGTGCAAGCAACAACATATATTTCCAGGTTTTGATCATATTCTGGTTTGGCCATAAAAGAAACTGGTGAGTTAACAATTGCAAGGAGGCAAGGGGTTGTTCTTTTCAAGTTGCATGTTACTTCAAATTCCATGTTAAAATGTATAAGTGATTTGGTTGTGTGAAGCTTATTTCTAGATAATCCTTAATGTCCTGGTACCACATGTAGTATGTGAACAGTCTTTTACCACAGGCTCAGATGGTGGGCCTAGCATGCCATCAACAGAGAGAGAAATTTACTTTAAAAACATTAATGCACCTACAGCATAATTAGTAAATCATAATTAAAGCATAGAAATGAAGACAAGGAAAAGGCAAATCCATTGAAGTAAAAAATGTTTGCCTTTTACAGGAATTGCAAGGCAATCCTTTTTTCTTGAATTTCTGGGATTCCTTTGCATGTACAGTGGTACCTCAGGATACGAACTTAATGCGTTCCGTGACTCTGGGCGTATCCCGAGTTGGTCGCACCCCGAAGCAACCGGTAAGGTTCAATGTAATTACCGTTAATCCGTTCTGGCGTCCATGGACCACGCGTCAGGGGCGGGAGAACGGCCGGGCGCCATGCGGCGCGGTGGGAAAAAGGCCAGGCGCTGCGTGGCGCGGCGGGAGAACAGCCGGGCGCGGTGCAGCGTGGCGCAGCGCAGCGGGAGAACAGCCGGGCGCCGCGCCGCGTGGCGGGAGAACAGCCGGGCGCGGCGGGAGAAAGGCCAGGTGCGGCGTGGCGCAGCGCAGTGGGAGAATGCCCAGGCGCGGCGTGGCGTGGCGGGAGAACGGCTGCGGACCACGTGTCAGGGGCGGAAAAATGGCCGCAGACCACGTGTCAGGGCGGAAAAATGACCGTACCCCGAGGTGGAGTTCGCACATTGAGGTAAATTTTTGCGGCCGGAGCTGTTCGTAACCCAAAAAGTTCATTAGTAGAAGTGTTCGTATCCCGAGGTACCACTGTACTGACATGTTAATTTACTTTATTTCCATGTATACATGAATTATAATTTTGTACTGATAGAAAAAAAAATGCAAGGAATGAGCCCAAAATGCACCACCTGGTTTCTAAAATGACTAAATCATTATCAGCTGTTTCTTCCAAGAACCTCATATTGTTAGGATTATAAACCACAGTTAGTTTTACAGCAAGGTAAATTTGCAGAAAGAGAGCCGGTTTGGTGTAGTGGTTAAAGCACCAAAACTGGGAGGCTAGAAACTGGGAGACTTTGTGTTCTAGACCTGTCTTAGGCACAAAGCCAGCTGGGTGACCTTAGGCCAATCCCTCACTCCAAGCCCTGGGAGGGAGGCAAGGGCAAATCACTCTCCAAAAACCTTGCCAAGAAAACGGTCAGGCGGTCACCAGGAGTCATCACTGACTTGAAGGCGATATATATATATATATATATATATATATATATATATATATATATAAAATATCTGTGATACTTTATGGGCTGTGTTTCCTCAAGGACACAGAAGCAATTCACTTTATGGAATGGATGGAAGGTTTCTGATCAATGCAATTTGTTCTGTCTTTTTTTGGTGCCCTCTGTTGAAAAGAACAAAATGGCTCTTAGGAGTCATCTGAAGTGGAATATGTTTGGTTCTCAAAACTTCCCCTTTACCTGCCAAATGCCATTGTGACAGAATGCATCAGGGGATGGACTTTCTTCTCCTTCCCTTGCTTGCACCTGGGATTGTAGAAGCTAGTCTTATACTCCCTGGTGTTGCTCTGCCTGCTTTATAACAAATAGGTGGAATTTCCGTGTCACTTTCTTGGGATATGAAAGAAAAGATTCACATTTGTTATAAATCTCAAATGGAAGTTTCACATTTCTATTGAGATAGCAATGTCAGAGAATTCATCACAGAATAAACTAGGGGTCAATTTCCATTCAGTATAATAACAATGGTCACTCAGGGTGTAGACCTTATTAGAAGCTCTGGTTATATGTTGCTTAGGAACTGATAAAACCAAGGAAAGGCCTTTCATATTCTGTGCTCTCTGCAGATTGCTACTATATGCTCTTCTCAACCTTTCCTGTTCTGCCAAGGACATTGGTAGGATTTTTACCCCCTATTCCTTCAGTTCAGTTCCTAAGTAAGTGAATATTACCAACTTCTTAATTCACTATATGTTCTTTGTTTATTAACACACTCTGCTTCCCTCCTTCAACTACAAAAAAGATGGAAGTGTGTCTAATACTAGGGCGAAATGCACACATTTCAGTCTGAGCACACTTGAACACTGAGTGGCATGCCCTTCAAAAAGCAGGTGGGATCAAATCAAAAGTAGACTTGATTTAATTTTAATCCCATTTAGATTTAAATTAAACAGCTAATATGATTTTTACACACACACAAACACAAATTTTATCCTTCTGTCACACTGAAAATTGCAATTTGTTAACAACTTTTTGGAGACTGAACCCATAGTATTTGAGAACCCTATGTGCTCTTCAGGCTTCAGGGTGTAAATGCCTATCCTAAAACTTACTCTAATATAGCCCAATGGTATGCCAGAGCCAGCTCATATCGGCTTGCAAGAGCAGGGTTGTGGCAGCAATGGAGCTGGCAGTGCTTAAGTATTTACCAGCACACCATTGCTATAACCTGTCTGTGTTCAGTTTTTGCCTCTGCTTGACTTACTGAGCATCATAGTAAAAGGAACTTGGTTGTCAAGTTCTCTTTCCTGCTCACCATTCACTCTTTTATGTCTATTTTGAGACTTTTTACATTACTAGGACCAAAGAAATTGCAGTTTCCAATAGGAATATTTCTTCTATGAGGATTTTAAAAAAATTTATGTTAACATATCAATTCAGAAGGAAGTACAGTCACAGCTTATAGAGAGAGAGGGAAACAAAGAGTAAGATGAGAAAAGGTCTAGATAGGATTTCACAGTATCTTTTATATTGGCTTCCTATAGGGACTATTTAAGTGACATAGCGTTAAGTGACATAGTTTTAGGACTATGAAAACAGATCACATTTTAGGTCATATTTATGCAGAAATATTGAACATTCAAAAGGGTTCCCAAACTTTCAAGCACCACCATATATAGCTTTCATTACGTAAGGAAATCAAATGTGGGCAAAGCCCAAGCAAGACATTTATATAATTTTTGCTCCCTTTCTATTCTTTCTATTGAAAACAAAAAACTGAATCCTAAAAATATTTTAATCAGTACTACTTATTAAGATAAGAAAGAATTCTAAAATAACATCCTCAATTATGTAAGCATCTGAACAAAAAATAAAATTTGAATTTTTAATCAATATTTTGGTTTCTTGATCATTATTTAAATGTTTGGTTTATTTCAGTAAGTGTGGAATTGGGTTTTCAGTAAAAAAAAAATCAGTTGCTATCAACTGGATCTTTAATGATCATTATAAACAGTGTTTTACTATTTTTTTTTTCAGAGCAACTTTGGACATGAGATGAATGGAATGGAAGCAGCAAACAGCAAATGAAGGTAAATTAACATTCCCACCCTCTGCGTTTCTTATAGCCATCTTCATCATTATTCTTTGACTTAGCTATACTGCATAGCACAACTCAAACCACTCACAGCTCAAACACTCAAACACATGATTAACAAGCTAGAGTCCATACTGGACAATGACACTGTACTTCCTTAGGCACTGAGTGGCAGGTCCATATTTGCATACAAGCATGGAGGGTGGCTAAAAGACTCATACTGAGAAATTGAAAATGTGATATTATTCCAGATGTCAAGGAATAGTTGTCAGAAATGTGTGATTTTTTTTTTTTTTTTTTACCTAAAGAAAATGTTTTAAAAATGAATGGATGGACCTTTATTACAGAATAGAAGGTCAGAAATACACTAGTAAGTGATAATACAGTCAACCAACTTCAATCAGATGTTTGGCAACTGAATGTGAGCCTGTTGAAATGTTTTCAAGGGCAATTCTTTATAGAAACACTTGATTCTCCATACCTCCATTCAGTGGACTTCAGAGGCAACAGGTGAAATTTTAATTCATCTCCAAACTACGAACTGTATTCTTTCTGAACAACTGACATAATGTATGGCATTTGCATCAATTTTACATCATTTGTTTAATTACATTATTGACATTATATAATGAAACAATATGCTAAAACAACAATTATACAAATGTCATACATTCAGACACTCCTCTCCCCCTCAAATAGTCCATTAAAGGATTTACTATAGCTCACGTCACAAATAACTGTGTCTAAGACGGTGATAGGCATTTTTATGCCAACAAGCATTTGTAGTAACCTTAAAAAGATGTTATGCTGTTGCTGCCTTCCAGAAGTTATTTTTAGATTGCTTTGTGATATTTATATATCTTAGGAATTTTTAATGTGATTGGTAGCATGCATTACTAGTACCCATACAGAGAAACAGTGAAGTACAGTATGCTGCCCAGGTTCCAAATCTAAGCTGGTGTGTATGTTTTCTATATAGGAAGCTCCCTCAGCTCCATGTGAGTGCTTGAATCTGATGCATTGCTTCAGTTATGTAACTTCAATTTGCAAGGTCAAAATGAATAGAAATTGTATTTGAAGGCAAGACAACTGACCTGAGCTGAATTCTAAAAAGGCTGTGGCAGAAAGCTACAGTTCACCATGCTAGATTTAGCCATTTGTGCAGACTTCATTTTTGCCCATCCCAGATGACTGCAGGCGCTCAGTTTTCGGTATAAGTTTCTCCACCCAATATGCCCCACCTGAACCCTTCATTTGCAGCTCCATCTGATTGCCTGATCTATTGCCCATTTATATGAGAAACTTCTTCATGGTGAAATTGAAGCTTGTCTTCATGAGCGGCAATAAAAAGCACCACAGTCGAGAATCACTGCAATGTGCTATTTTAGTCCTTTAGTCCAATAAACAACAGGAAAAGGACCAAAGAAGTGAAAATCATGCTAGTGATAATAACAGTATAGAGGTGATTTTGAACAGAAGAAAGGAAAATGAGTTAACCAGGATCTTTCCATCCCCCCTTATTTCTCTCTCTCCTTCCTAAGTATCTCCATGCCCACATATTCTGTATATTTTTAGTCTCATTTTATTTTATTTATTTATTTATTAAATTTTTCAACCGCCCATGTCCCCCCAATGGGGGAACTCTGGGCAATTCACAATAAACATTAGAACATAAAATATATAAACACATAAAACCATACATTAAAATATAACTAAAAAGAAGGAGAGACCAAGGGGATGAAAACCTGAGGCTGAAGGCCGAGGCCTCTTTGGGGCTAGCCATCCCCATGCTTGAGGTATTCTCACCCCACCCCAGGCCAGGTAGCAGAACCAGGTCTTCAAAGCCTTATGGAAGGCCAGGAGTGTGGGGGCTAATCACACCTCCAGGGGCAGGATGTTCCAAAGAGCAGGGGCTGCTGCAGAGAAGGCCCGCCTTCTGGACCCCGCCAGATGAAGTACTTTCACTGAGGGGGTCCGAAGCATGCCCTCTCTGTGTGATCGGGTGGGATGGGTTGAAGTCATAGGGGAGAGGCGGTCCCTTAGATAACCTGGTCCCATGCCATGTAGGGCTTTAAAGGTGATAACCAACACCTTGAATTGGACCCGGAAGCAAACTGGCACCCAATGCAGCTCACGGAGCAGAGGCATTATATGGGCCCTCCTTGGGGCACCAACAATAGCCCACGTGGCTCCATTCTGGACCAGCTGTAGCTTCTGGATACTCTTCAAGGGTCTTCAAGGGTAGCCCCATGTACAGCGCATTGCAGTAGTCTATCTGGGAGATAACAAGGGCATGAGTGACTGTTCGAAGGGCATCCCGATCCAGGAAAGGGCATAACTGATGCACAACCCGAAGTTGTGCAAAGGCCCTCCTTGCCACGGCTGCCACCTGCTCTTCGAGCAGGAGCCGTGAGTCTAGGAGGACCCCCAGATTACGCACTGGGTCTGTCTGGGGCAGTGCCACCCCATCCAGCACCAAAGATGACAAAATCCTGGATACAGAGGAACCATTAACCCACAGCCACTCCGTCTTACCAGGGTTCAGTCGAAGCCTGTTGCTCCCCATCCAGACCCTTACAGCCTCCAGGCACCACGAAAGGGTGGCCACAGCATCACTTACTTCACCAGGGATGGAGATGTATAGCTGCGTATCATCAGCATACTGATGATAACTCACCCCATGATGATGGATGATCTCACCCAGCGGTTTCATGTAGATGTTGAAAAGGAGCGGAGAGAGAACCGAACCCTGCGGCACCCCACAAAGGAGGGGCCGAGGATGGGACCTCTCCCTCCCTATCACCACTGATTGGGATCGGCCCCGGAGAAAGGAGGCGAACCAGCACAAGACTGTGCCGCCCACCCCCAATTCCCTGAGCTGTCCCAACAGGATACCGTGGTTGACGGTATCGAAAGCCGCTGAGAGATCAAGAAGAGCAAGGATGTTCACACTTCATTCCTTCTACAGTTCTGCAACATGCCTTGATGAGGCAAAGAATGATAATTTGACTGTCACACCCAAAACTAAGCCCCCATTTCTCTTTCAAAAACTCTGTCCATTGGATCACAGTCTCCTGGCAATGTGCCACTTGCAAGCCTTAGGAGTTATTTTAGCACTGGATTACTAAAATTGATTGATTCTGAAACACGTTAGAAATGAACTCCAGAACAAAGGAGCTTTTTCCATCATCCCATCTGTCACAGTCCAAACCATGTTATTTCAGGTCAACAGCATAGGATAGCAAAGAAGGAATACGATGTGTTTTTCTGTCATTTCCTGCCCTTTTTTCCATCCAGGGTTTTAAACAAATAACTGTGGGCAAAAAAAAAAAAAAAAAAGGTTACCCTTTTGAAATGTTTAAATATGTATAACCGAACTGTATAAGAGAAGTTTCTGATGGAACTGACCTTTCTGCCCCTTTTCTCTGCCTTCTTCTTGGAAACTTTTGCCACCAGTCAGATACGCAACATTTATGTTTTATGACTGACAATTATCTCATAATGAAAAACAAGTCACAATTAATAAAGCTCAAAACTAATACCTGCTAAATTCATTTAATGATTTAATGAACTAGGGAAGAGTGTTGTGGAAAATACATAATTTTTAAGAGCAAAGGGATTCAATTTCTAATTGAAACTTAAAATCATTATTAAATCTTGTTTGAGGCTCCAAACCTGGGATCATTTTTAAAAGCTCTCTTTCCTTATATTTACAAAGCAATAAATGGTCCTTTTCCTTAAGGTCTAATTTTCATGGAGATGGAAGAGCTCAGTCTGGGGCTAGGTTGTACCACTTCAGCCTTCAGCTGGAGATATACAAGATGGATGCTCTCCCAGAAAGGTGAAGAATCCTAGAAAAACATTAGAAGGCTAGGCTACTTGCTCAGAAATCTTACCTGAGCTGAAAAAAAATTCAGAGCATATTTTAGTATTCATGGGTACTTCAGTGGAACATTGGTTGGTCCTAATGGTTGGACCTCATTATCAGCACAACTGAGCTGAGAGTATATCCTGAATAATAGCCAATATTACCCAGTAGTTAAAGATTACAGGGAAAGGGACAGGGAATAAATATGGGTAGCAAGTTTCTTTTTAAGTAAGTTGCTCCACTATTATAGATATAATTATGGAACCCTTGATCACCTTCTGAGGCAATGGATTGCTGGCCAGAACATGTTTTAAGAATATAAAGAGTCATGGGGGTTCAGATGAAAAGCTATATAGTCCAGCATACAGAGTTCTGATTCTTTGCCTTCATAGACCAGCATGGCTCTCCTCTGACAATGTAAAGATATAGAATGTAAGAAAATTAAGAAACAGTAGTTCATTGAAAAATGAATATGTGCAATTTTACACTACATCAAGAGATTTGAAATCATAGGATCTCTTTCTCTTGTTTTGCACCATTTGGTTACCACCTAGGGTTATTTTATCTAGCCTGGCCACCATACTTGAACTCAGACAAACTAAAATAGATTCCCAAAACATAATTATTATAATTATTATATTTTCATTATATAATTATTTATTAATTGATTATGTAATTGATATAATTATAATAACATAATAATTTGGTGAACAGAAACCATCCTATGAAGTGATATTTAAGGACTGGGAATGTTTAGCTTAGAGAAGAAAAGGGGAATGTGACCACAAACTTTACGTAACCGAAAGGATGCCAAACAGACTAAGTCCAAGATTTTCTTTCCATCATTCTAGAGTATGGGACACAAGATAATGGATTTCAGTTACAAAAAGGCAGATTCCTATTTTTCCAATGTAAGGGAAAATCCCCTAATAGTAGAAGTAGTTCAAAAGTGGATCATCCTATTATCCAGAGAAGAGGGCTCCCCTGTACCGTATGTGTGAAATAGAGGCCAGAACAGCCCACTGACTGGGGTGCTTCAATTTGGATTCCTACGCTGAACAGAGTATTGGACTTGATGGACTAAAATAGCCTCTTCCAATTTAATGATCCAGTTAAAGACTTCTCCCGAGGACTCCAGTATCTTTTAGTTAGAAATAAAATACCAGCTAGAATCCATTTCCAGGTGCAGAAGCAAGCCAGGGCAATGTTCCTGCATATACAGAAACTCTGCTTCTTTTATATATTGAAGGACACACATACTATCTATGCATATATTCTATCTATCTATCTATCTATCTATCTATCTATCTATCTATCTATCCATCCATCCATCCATCCATCCATCCATCAAGTAATCACATGGACAGTTATGAGCAGTCCCCAGTCCCTTGGAAACCGCCTGTAAGAAATTTCCAGTAGCCAAAGTCCAGAGCAGCAGGTAGAAGTGTCATCCGGGCATGGTCCAAAGGTCTCCATGTCATGGGTAGGTGTCAGACAGTCCAGGTTCAAAGGTACAGAGTTCCCTAAGGCAGGAGTCCAGGGTGCAAACAGAGACAGTTCCAGATACCGCAGTGGTTGTTCCCAGCAAGGCACGGCTTGCTAGCGAGTCCCCACCAGGTGCAAGCTATCACCTATGGGAATGCCCTTGCCTCCCTCCCAAAGACCCACGCAGACCTCCTCTGTTCTGCCCTTTGCACAGCCCTACATGCCTGAGGGCTGGGAGGAGGTTCTAGATCAGACCCTCCTCCTCTTCAGCCAAAACGGCCCCCAGGTGTCTCCTGATTGCTCTCTGAGGCCGGCTGCTCTTCCAAAGGATCATCTGAAGCGACCTCCTCAGAGTCGGAGCTGGCCTTGATACAAATGTTCTCAAAAAAACCCTGACTAAATAAAATGCTTTCAGATTATTCTCCTTGATTAAAAAAAAAAAAAAAACACCTTCCCACAATCAAATTTAAATATCCAACCATGAAACAAGCATCGGTCTTCCTGTCAAAAACAGTAATCATTTCTTATTTTCAAATGAAACACTGAATCTGCCTAGAGCTAGATTGAGCAAAGCTACTGCTACAAAAAAATAATAAAAAATAAAAAGGGAGTAAGATTACTTGATCAAGTTCCATCTATCCTGGAATTTCAACAGATTTCATTTCATGGAGGAAAGCATCACAAATGAATCTCTCTATTTGATCCAGTATAGGGACATGGAGCCAAAGATTAATTCCCCTGTATGACTGTGATCATTCTGGTGTGGAAAGAGATCTGACCATCCCTGCACAGAATATTTTGCTATTGACAGAACAGAGCAATGAAGTCCCTACACATTATATTCCAAAAGTATATGGAACTGACGTGTACCAAATCATAGCCTTATTTCTAGTTCAGCTGGAAAAAGTAGTCACTGATGGGCTAAATGAAGAAAGTGGCATCATCTTTACTACATTCCTATTAAATGCAATGGTATTTCTAGGGTAAGCATATAATCAACGTGATTAGCAGATAAAGTCCTGCCATTAATAACAACAAAATAACAACTTTTTCCCAATACAACCTTTCCTCTATTATTATATAATTATTATTTAACTGAAACCATGAAATTGGGAGGCATCTGCAATTATATATTCTGAATGATGTGACAGCCACTTTTAGAGCTAAGAGACAGAAAAATAACTAATGTCTAAAGAAGCAACATACTGCATATGGAAAACATTTTAGAGAATATTTGCTGTGTCAGTAGTAAAGAACTAGTGTGAGTCACCAGATCCTACTTTAGATGCAAATCCTATTTATTAAAAGGGATTTTCCCATGAAAACTGCAAAAGAAATTATATCTTTGAAAACTTTCCCTCAGCAAGACATGCATTTATGGTACAAAGTCGAATCCTCAAAAAGAAATGCATTTATTACAAAACTTGGAACAAGTTCACAATTTTGTCTTTGATACTTCAAGGGAAGGCAAATGTGTCTGTATAAAGCTACAACATTTCCCAGGCAGTGGCCATGAAGTGGATCTATTTCTTGGGTCAGTTTCATACAAATGTAATTGCGATATAACCTGTTACCTCAGGAAACAGTTCAGAAAGCTCTTCTAATGTACAAATGAACTGGTGGACAAATGTCAATTGAAGTCTAAAATTAAAATTGAAAACATGAAGTTATGTTTCATTTCTGCCACATCTATTGTTGGAGATCAGTAAAATTTAACTCACAGCATATCTACATATTCTCGATAGCGAATAAGCATTCTTAACAAGTGACAGATACTTCACTGGGTTACGCAGAGCCATTTTAAAAAGACAGTATCTGAATGCACATGATGCAAAAAACCTGTAACACATTATTACTATTTAACTTTCAACAGGAAACCAGTTTGCAACAGAGTCAGTTATGCATGGAATCTGCATCATTGACACACAGTCACAGCATCACTGATATTAAATCAGTGGGAAAACTGCACATCCAGTTTTAGAGAGAGGCATCCTGAAAATACAATGGAGTGTTCTGAAAAGAGAAAATGTCCATGAAAATATATATTGTTTATGACATAAGCACCACATGGAATAGTTTTATGATATGATTATGATGATATTGTTTCTGACTATGTAGTACAACTCCAAGTGCTAAACTTTTAAACGAGGAGAAAAAATGCCAAGATACCTCTACTGTAACGGTAGCCACTTCTAGCCAATGCTGAGGTCTTGGTGTTTGCTAAACTAGGTTTTCCTTTTGCAAACGTTTCGTTACCAGACTAAGCAACATCGTCATTGCTTTACCACAAAGCAGTGAACTTTGATAGCTTTTTATGTCTGGCAGCTTCTCCTACCTCTCTAGATCAGGGCTGTTGTAGTTTGTGTGCCTACTCCTGATCTGTCTGCCTGGTTTGGTTGGCTGCACTGTTTTATTGTAAATTGTTTCTGTCTACTGTATTGTGTTGGTTCTCCCTTATCTTTGGGCTGATTGCTGGATGTGTGATTAGAGAGGATGTGCCCGGCTGTTTGCTTCTTCCTTGGGCCTTCACTTTTTGAATGGTTTGCAGACCAGGTTTATATCTTTAGATAAGGGTTGATCTGTCGAAATGCCAGGCTTTTAAAATTCTCTTGCATTCTTGGCTTTGGTTTGATTGGTTTCCCAGTTGAATTTGTGGTTAAATTTGTCAATTTGCTGTGAAATTTAAAGAATTTTCATGTTCTTTTCCCTGTTTTTCCTACATAGTGATTTTCCCAGTCTTTGTATATTGTAAATACGTCCTGTTCTGTCTTCTCTACTTGTTGGAACTTCCGGTTTGCTCACGGTGAAAGGATTTTGTTGGTTTGTAGGCTAATGTGGTGATGAACAGTTGGAGTAATCTGCTGATAGTTTCTGAGCCATTTTGATGATGGGAGAATTATTATTTTCACAGGTTGTGGTGGCTGTGTTCTGATTGGCTGTATGGAAAGGCGCTTTTTAATGAAATTGCATGGTTACCAATTGCATTGAAAGATGCCATGAAGGTATTTTTCCCCCCCTTTGGAATTCTGGGGTGCCGCAGTGTGTTTTTGCACATCTGCATAGTGTTCTTATTCAGCTTTTCTCATGGACCGATGGATTGTTGCTCTGGTAGTGCAACATTTGGTTTGTCTGCATTGTTTTTAAATATACCTGAGCTTGAAATGTGTCACTTTTTCCTCTGCTGATGAGAATATGTAGGAAGGGTAGTCTGTTATTTTCTTCTTTTCTTGTGAATTTGATTCTGTTAAAGATGTAATTGTGTTGTGTGTGTTCTCTAATTGCCCTTTTCTGTTATGACAACAGTCTTATTCATATAACAGATCCATATTTTGGGTTGTATGTGTGGGAGGGCTAATGCTTCAAATGTTGCATGACTGTCCCTTCTAGAAGTACTGAGATGGGTGATCCAATAGGGATTCCTTTGATTTGTTTGTATTCTATCCATCAAACTGAAAATAAGTGGTGAGGCAAAGGTCTATAAGTTCCATGATATTACAATTTTTGTATGCTTGAGTAGGTTTGATGGCTTGTATCATAATGCTTCAATAGATTCTTTTGCAAGTTTTGGATCTATGGATGTGAGGAGTACTGTGACATAAAATAGGATCATAATTTCATCTTCCTCATTTGTTAAACTCTTTGATTTTCTCAAGGCATTGTAATAGTGAATTTATAGCATGTTCATTTCTATCTATGAGTTGTTCAAGATTTTTGGTGAATTCTTTGGTTAAGTTTTATGTTGGGGTCCCTGGTAATGACACAATTGGATATAGTGTCTGGTTTGTGTATTTTTGGGTGTCCATAAAAATGTGGGAGGATGAGTCCACAGCTTATACCTCATAAATGGGAGTGTTTGTAAATGTGTGCAACAAAAATAGCAAGATTTTGCTCCTAAACTTTATTTATTTTTGCTGTTGTGAGGAATAATGCAGCTGTGAGAATTTTGTAGATCCAGAGGGAACAGAAGATGCAAACCATTTGTCTCCAAAGACCAAGAGGTAAGTCGCATAAAAGAGCTATTTCAGCTGTAACTAATGTAAGTCAATTTAGGGAGCAAGTCCCAGATGTCTAAAAAAGTATTCTCCGCTAAGCAACCTACTGCTATGTTCATTTTCAACTGTGTCTTCCTACTTTATGAGGTAATTAGATCAGGCTCCCTCTAAATGCTTCATGTCGAAATAAAAGCCACAACATGGGTTATAAGCCCCCCTGACATCAATTGTCAATTATTCAACTTATATTCAAGAATAGAATACGGTATGATCAGCTTGGGTAAACTGTGCATTGGGCATGACAGCTCCCTATACCCATTGGTCTGGTTACGGTGTTCAAAGAAAGGTGAAGGAAAATCCAACATTTTAGCTGATTACCATATTGCCAAATAGAAATAAGAATTACCTACCTGACTTAAAATGGCTAGTGTGAAGTTGAGTGAACCAGATCTGTGTTGATATCCTTCCTATAAGTAATGTATATGTTTTCACCTCACAGAGGGTTTTTTGGGGGGAGGAGGGACTTTCTTAACATCATGATGTATGAAAAGCATGCAAGTGTCTATCTCACAGGGCTATGTTCATTGGAAATCAATTATATGATCATTGGAAAACAACTGCAATGCACTGTGTAGTCAAACAGCTCTTTCCAAATCTGCTCTTTTCCACTCACAACAGTGTACACAGAATTTGTTTACATACAGAAAAAAAATGAAATAATCATTAGTAGCACAAAAAGTAATCCAAAAAATGTTGGCATTCCTGAATTTTAGGTTTATGGAATCTCACACTGATAGAAAAGTAACCTTCCTACCAGAAATATGAAATACCAGAAAT
This sequence comes from Python bivittatus, assembly GCF_059951505.1. Classification (NCBI taxonomy): domain Eukaryota; kingdom Metazoa; phylum Chordata; class Lepidosauria; order Squamata; family Pythonidae; genus Python; species Python bivittatus. The sequence goes on along the minus strand of NW_028277040.1, from coordinate 2,274,783 downwards.
TTGAAAGATTCAAGAATTCAGTTAGCTCCAAATTTCTAAACTGTATTGCACTGTTCAGATGCTTTAAAACATGAAATATCGAGTTATTTAACTGAAATTATAACATCCATAAGATTTTGAACAGCCCAGTTCTGATGCCCCTACCTAATTCCCAACTTCAGAAGTACGTGATAGCAAAATTGTCTGAAAATGATAGGTTTGACATTGGCCTAACGAGCTGTCTGTTAGCAAACAGACTCCTCCCTATGATAAGTCTAAAGGGAAGAAGGCAGGAGAATACACCTTGATCATTAGAAATGCCAGTGAAAAGCATTTGATCTGCCAAAGGGAGACAAAATAGGGATTTTAAGCCTGTCCTTGAACTCACACATGCACTCACACATGCACACACACGAAATGGATCCTTATTTTCACTCCTTAAGCCCTGACGTTTCGCCAATAAACAACTAAGTCCCATTCTCAATATTTATTTAGTAAATGACTGAGATAGAAAGAACAAGGGTGCACTGTGCCTGTTCACAAAGGAAAGTGGAGTTATGCCTGTTTGTGAATACTGAAGTGACCCCACAAAGTGATACGCATCACATCCATTACTTAATATATGTATAGGGAATTATTTTTAGTATAGAGTCCTCAGTTCGGTCCTAAGTAACTGAATGGCAACACTCAGATACTTTTTTTTCCTCTTGCTCTCTGGATGTTTAATTTGTCTGCGCAAGAAGAATATGGAGAGAAACCTCACAAAGCCCATTCGGGTAACAGACAAGGTCGTTCAACAAATGGCTTGAGCAGGGGGTGCAGCACCCCACAGACAACCTCCTATGCAGGCTCACTAGTCACCTTCATTGCCTTCTATTAGTACCTCCCATCCTCTACCCAGGAGGGCAGCCAAGTGTTTCTGTTGCTTTATTTTGCACGTAGCAGGAGCTTAGCAGCAGGTTTGTGCAATACAATAGATTTCAAGCATTTTAGATACAGATAATTGTAATTTTCCAGGGCGTTCGGTCCACAAGAAAGCACAAAGAACACGTTTATCCAGCCTATCATTAGCCTTATGAATCAATATCATTTAAGAAATACAAGACAGCTTTAGTTGTTTAAAGACAGGAAGTACCAGGAGGTCTTCCCTTCTTTTGTTGACAGTAAATCCTAGTATTGAACTGCCTGCAGTGTAACTGTGCAAAATTTGCAGAAAGCAGGTGAACCTGCTGGGAATATAAATGGAGCCACTCTAGCAGCTGGGTCTATGAACAGTTTTTGCAAGCCCTGCGGATACAGTAGACGATATCCTAATTAAATGACACTTTTATGTCAAATAAAACAGGAGTAAATTCTTCAAAATATTTTTTTCCTGTAATTTCTCCCCAAATACCTTGTTTTCAACAGTATCCCTGGAGGAATGACAATTTCTGTATTTCTCTATGTTCCTGTTCATGGCCTTTGTTGCCTAGACTGTACATTAATGCCCAGAGTATGGGAAGCTGGGAAAGACCTGGTAAAGGGCTGACTCCCATGGCTGAAATACTGCAATTGAAGGAGAAGTTGTATTCTGCATTAAAAAATATCCCAGAACTGCAGTCTCAGATCTCTGTTTAAGAGTTTTGCAGTGGGGTAGGTGGGTGTGCTGGAAAAGGAATGGAAAAGAATACAGATATAAACAATCAAGAGATACCAGCAGGTGAGTCAGTTGACAGCTTATCCCATATCTGGGGAGAAGCATTTCAAAGTATTCACAGTTGATGAACTCACAATAAATGAGGCTTGGAAACTCCTATTACCTTCCAAAATTCTGCACTTGCCCTATGCTAGCATTGAACCCACCTTCCTGAAATCTGTGTAGTTCTTGTTTCTTTGGTCTTGTCCAGCTGCATGGGGTTTGAAATTCTGATACCCAGATGAGTGCCCAATGCAGTGTTAAGAGTAGAGGTAAGACTCCCCAGGATGGAGGCCAGGATCTGGCAACTGATTCTATTTACACCGCTAAAAGATTAACCAGGTTTCAAATGGGATGATTTCTCTAATTACAAAGGACTATTTTAGATCTTGTTGATAGATGCACATAATAAGTAAAATGCATCTAATTGGTTGGTCTCCAGAGTTCCAGTTAATTTTGAGTTTGGATAAAACCAAGGAAATACTTAGGCAACAGATTGGAGATATAGATCTCCTGATGGCTGAGGGGAATCCTAGAGACTCATGCCTGCAAAATATTTTTATTCTCTTACTCCAATTATAGATGGGCCTTTTCCATGGCTCCCTTTAATGTTCTCCCTTCAGCCATCCTGGAGAGCAGATTGCCAAAACTTCCACTATAGCAAAAGTATAGCAAAAGCAATGCCTATGAATCCATGGAGCATGGTTTTCTCAAGCTGCATCTTTTATTCCAATTTGAGACAATGGCTACTCCAGACATTATTTTAAAAATCCTTGCTAGGCATGCTGAAGAATTTTAGGTAACCTACCTTATATCTGATGGAAATCTTAAAGCCACCTATTCTATGTCAAAATTTTTACTACTTAGCAAAAATGGATATGCCATGAGCAGGTGACTATCCCAGGACAAAAATGATCATTTGCAGCAATAACCTTTCTTAACATGAAAATGGTTGAGTGTTTTATTGGGTTTTATTTATTATACTTGATTTTCAGTCAATGACCATAATAAAAATTTAACATGGTAACAAATCAGATTAGGAAGCGTTTCTAACAGAAATGACAGTTAGATGATAGAGCCCATTATCCAGCAGTAATAGGTAATATTCTCCCCTTGCCTGGGCGTGTTCAAGCTGAGGCTTCTCTTTGGATTTTTGCACTTTGAGTAGGACTTAAGCAACCTAAATGGTCCCTTCCAACTATATGATTCAATGAGTTCAAGAGGAAACTATATATAACTCCATAGTGATCATCTGAAGAGAGAATGCAATTACAGGTACAAGTCTGTATTTGTTTTGGATTACTGTAACTAGAGTGCCAACCCCTCTGCCAATATCAGACATGCAGGTATGAAAGAGGAAGGAGGAACATCCGGGGAAAGCCTAAAAGCTCATGGTGGCATCCGACTCTTCACTATTTGGCCCTGCTTCTCGAATGGGTCATGTATACAACTGCATTGTCTATTGTTAGTATGTTTCTATACTTTGTTGAAATGGAATGTATATATAACAGTGATAATGACAATATGATAGTAAAACTAAAATGAAAAATAACCTGGAAATTTATATCATATTCAGAAGAACTTTAGAATATTTGTCCAGATTAGGGACTAATTTAAATGTGGATAAACAACATGTACCAGCAGTCCACTGCTGCAAACCAGGTATAGATTTATGCTCCCAAAGTTATGTAATAATTCTTTTAGCCAATCTTACCCCTCCACGTGCAAAGAGTTCACAATTCTTAACACACTGATAAAGTCATGCACTGGGGATGTAAGGTAAGGCTATATCAGACATCATGTTAATTAAATACTAATCATAATTCTTTGTTCCTTTCACTTCTCAAGTATTGTTAGATTTACCTAACCTTTATCATTCTGCTTCCCTGAGACAATTTGAGCTTAATCTTTCCTTCAGTAAGAGTTCAACCTCAGTAATTCTCAAATGAGAGGGCAAGTCTATAGGCTACCTGGAGGTCAGACAACATGATAGTAATCAATGTTTAGATTACTTCTTCTAAGATGGTATCTGAGACACCCTTTTAACACTATGAACAAACATCAGAGCTGTCACAATGCTTTTTGAATCCTGACAAATATATTAAGGATGTGTTTACTATCCACAGGTATCAAAGGATATTCAAGCTGCATTTACTACCACAATGGTCATGGCTGATCAGCCTAAGCACATATCGTTTAACAGGCTGATGAAGAGTGAAATGCTCTCAGATGCCATACAGTGCTCCTTAACATTACAAAATTCCTATGGCAAAGACTGAAATTGCTTACCAATCTCCTGAGTCTTCCGGACATAAATATTTCCAAGATAACCTTGGCTCAGACAATGTTCAGCTTGGTGCTTCTAGTGATGACCAACTGGAGGTAATGGAGAAACTCACCTTCTTAAAGGTCATGGGATAAATAAAAACATGGGAAAAATACCTAGAATATGAATATGGTATAAATCCAATGAAAAAAGAAACTCACAAGCAGGGAATGAAGGCTGGGACCTCACAGTAACATTGCTGTCCCCAGATCAGGAAGCCACAGTATTGTGATGGAATGGAATTATGAAGGCCGGACTCGGGGAGAAAAACATTTTCTTTCATCTCCTGAGGCACGTGGGAAAGATAAGAGGAAGATTCTTGCTAGAGGTTATAGGTAATAAACATTGCTGGACTGAATTTACATGGTCTCTTGGAGTTCCTTGTGCTAGGCCTGACATCAATCTTCCCAGTGAGGATGAGACTGGCACCTCCCTGAGGAATTCACAATGTTGTGGCTGGCATTACTTGGGAGCTGGGGTTTCAGTCTGGGAAGATTGATGTCAGGCCTAGCCCAAGGAACTCCAAGAGACCATGTAAATTCAGTCCAGCAATGTTTATTAGCTACAACCTCTAGCAAGAATCTTCCTGTTATCTTTCCCACGTGCCTCAGGAGATGAAAGAAAATGTTTTTCTCCCTGAGTCTGGCCTTCATAATTCCATTCCATCACACGTATGGATAAAACATGGTGAAACAGACTGTCTCCAGACTGGCAAAGGAGTAAGACAAGGCTGTATACTCTCCCTGATTTATTCAAGCTAGATGCATATATATTGAGAGAGACTAGATTGAAAGAAGATGAGCGTAGTTTTAAAACTGGAGGCAGAAACATCAACAACCTACACTATGCTGATGACACAGGTACTCTGGTAGCTGAAAATGCAAATTATCTGCAAGCTCTAGTAATAAAAATCAAGGAGCACAGTGGGGGAAAAGGGAGTAAGACTGAATAAAAAGAAGAAAAATTTAATGACAAAAGGTGCAGCAACCAGCCTTAGAACTAACAATCAAAGCATTGAACTGATGGACAGCTTCTGTCTTTTAGGATTGACTATCAACAGTAAAGGAGCCAGCAGTGAGAAAATAAACCACAGACTAGCACTTGGGATAGAAGTAATGAAGACTTTGGAAATTCAGATGCCAGGATGATCAGAATTACACAGGCAATGGTTTTCCCTATGGAAATGGAAGTTGGACTCTGAAGAAGCAGGAGAGAAAGAGTATTGACACTTTGGAACTCTGATGCTGGAGAAGTCTCCTGAGAATACCATGGATAGCCAAGAAAACAATAAATGGTTAATCAAACAAATCAACCCAGAGTTTTCACTCAAGGCACAAATGACCAGGCTCAAGTTATTGTACTTCGGACACATTATGTAAAGAGCTAGGTCTCTAGAGAACTCTATAATGCTGGGAAAGGTGGAAAGTGAAGAGAACAACCAGCAGCAAGGTGGATGGACTCAATTAGAGCAGCAATGGGAAGCACTGGAAGATCTGAAGGACCAGGTTGGGGACAGATCCTCTTGAAGAAAATTTATGTGGTCAGTAAGAGTTGACGGCACATAATCAAATCAAATCTTTATTGTATTCCACCATTTTGCCATGAAGCTTATTTTACAATAGACCCCAGTGTATATAGTTATTTCCTCTCCATTGTAACCTCGCAGCACTCCTATGGAACAGATGAGACTGAAAAATAATGATTGACCCTGGGTCACCTGGTGAGCTTCTGAGGTCTAAGGAAAGCTATGCAAGAACCAGGCAATAGCACTCTGCCTTCCATTACTTAATATGAGCATTTTTAAAAAAACAGAATAGGATTACATTTCAGAACCTTATCAGGAGATAGTGTGACATGCTGTGTTGAAACAGATACAGGGGGCTTGAATTACACAGTATTTTGACCATAGCACCCATTTGCTCAGACTACTTCCATGCTCTTCTCAACACTCCCAATTATCTGTTGCCATCAACATTTGACACCCCCCCCCTTCCATCTTCAGTCTTTCCAGTGACACCACCTACAGTAACATGCTAACACATAGTGTATTAGTATCAGTAGTGGGTATCATGCCAAAATAGGATGGGTGGTGGCAGCAGTAGGGTAAATAATAAAAACAAAGACAAAAGACAGAAAGAAGACATACACACACATTTTTTTGTTTTACATAGAGGAAAAAAGTTCACTCAGGAGTTATTTGCAGGAAGAATAAGTGAACTAGGGAAGAGAACTACAAAAAAACTAGTACAATATGAAAAGTTGTCTTTAAATAAAGGGGTAAGTTGTAATATAATGTACATAATGTGAAAGTGAGGAATGGGAAAGGAGAAGAATAAAAACAGGATAAAGTAACAGGAGGATGAACTAAGAATGAGTTAGGTGACAAAGTTGTTCACCAGAGGAAGTACTGTCACCCACAGAACTGTTTTAAAAAAACTAGGAAGCAACAACACGATTGCAGTGACAGTACATCAGTACATCAGTAGATCAGTACATATGCATATCCTTATATTTTACCCCCTGCTACACACAAACAATCTTGATACCCATCCCCAAGGCCGTGATGGGAGCAATTGATTCCACGGTTCATTCTCATTTGAAGTTGAATCTACTGATCTCTAAATGCAATGGTCTCCCTCCTTTTCCTTCCCATCAAGGTGTTTTTCCTCAAGGAAGTGCCATTGTTCCCCTAACTTAACGTCTCCCCTTTGGAGAGGTACTAGCTACTTCCTGGTACACTGAAAGGAAGAGAGGTTTGAGAAAAGTTTTTAACTGGGGACAGGACAAGTTACAAATCTCTGTTCTAAAAACACAGGCATCATTTTTTAAACTCTTCTTCCAGTCTGTCCCTCAAAATATGGGTTTTGTTAAACTAATCTAAGTTATAGTCCCATTCCCTTGTGGATTTGGATAATTCCTGTTAAAATTCGTCTCTAACTGAACTGTAAGTTAATTATGCATTGTGCATCTTCTGTCTAGCCTGACAGTTCATTGGAACCTACAAGTTCTGAGATTGAAAGAAACCCCACTTTAGCCATAATCTTCATACAATATGCAATTTTAGAAAGTTCTATCTTTTGGGGGGGGGATATTTCCTCAATACCTGCAAATACCCTCAATACTTTCAATGAATTAACTGAGGAATGGCAAGGACCTTCCTGCTGCAGGTAGCACTGGAAATCTCTCTATGCATTAGACCAAACTCGGTCATTCTGCATGCTTCACTAAATGTCACTGCCTTTAACCTCCTGACTTGCATACTCCTAAATGCAACTCCCAACTGAGATTTTAAGGTCCAGAGGAGGAATTCTGGCTCCTCAGTGACATTTCTGTACTGATAAAGTAGTCTAAAAGCTGGCTCCCGGACAACCAAGGGCTGGGCAAAGCAAACCCTGGGGGTACAAGAGCCAGCAGGCAAGGGAAAGTAGGGTAAGAAAAGCGACGGCAGTACAGTATGCAAAAGCCAGGGGACATCTTCTTAGACAGTGTAGCTCTGCCGTTCCTTATATTGGACAGAAATAACGAACAGCATACAAACTGAAGTCCTGGCTTAACTTCCTGGAAGCCACTAGAGCTCTGCCAATTATTTTTAAAAAAGAAAAGAACAAATTCAGAAAAGAAGTGTAATTGTTCAGGGTTAAACTGATTGTTGAATCGCTAACATATAAGTGTTCTGATGCCAATTTTGTCAGACAAAAGCTCTAGCAGTGATTTGATATTTACCGATCTGTACTTCAGATTAAAGATTGCTGGGAACTGTAGGTTATTACATATTTAGCTGTGTTGCCAGAACTATTTTTTCTGTTCATTAATACAGCATACAGGAAATGAGAAATGAAAGACAATTTTTGCACAGAGATAGAAAAGACTGTAATAGAGGAAAAGAAGCCCTGATTTTTACATTCATACGTTATAGAAAATGTACTTCGGTGCATTAAATCTGGATCTGGAATGACTCTTGAATTTGCAGCATAAATGCTAATAAAATTATAAAATTGCTATTAACTTTTTATAGCCTTACCAAGTGATCAAGATTTGTAATAGTTTTTTTTAATGACAATTTAGAGAATAAAAGGCCATCAGTGTAATATATATATATGTGTATTTGTTGCTCTAATTTTTCAACTGACTTTCACTAGGTAAAAAAAAAGAATTATACAGGTAGTCCTCGCTTAACGACCACAATAATCAAAATTATCATCGTTAAGCAGGGCAGTCATTAAGTGAAACATCACATGACCACACCTGATATTTATAACATTTTTTGCAGAGGTCATTAAGCGAATCACACAGTCATTAAGCAAATTGTGCAGTTCCCCATTGATTTTGCTTACTGGAAACCGGCTGGGAAGGTTGCAAATGGTGATCACATGACCCCGAGACGCTACAACCATTGTATGTGCGAGTTGGTTACCAAACGCTTGGATCATGATCATGTGACTGTGGGGGCACTGCAATGGTCATAAGTGTGAGGACCAGTCGTAAGTTATTTTTTTTAGCACCGTCATAACTTCAAATGGTGGCCAAACGAATGGTCATTAAGCAAGGACTACCTGCATACTGATTCTTCTGTTGTCCTCCATTATTTTTTCTCACTGGAAGTCTTTGCTATTGTGCTTTTAGAGTTTTTTCTTTAGAATTTCCACTCAACTTGAGCTTCTTTTCCCATTTACCCATCCAGTCACAGAATCCTAGTTATCCTTGCTTTGAGTTGATTAAAATCTGCTTCCTCGAAGTCCAACAGTCAGTTTTACTTTCCCTTAAAACCAAGAACTCCTGTAATACATGATCAGTATGATCTTGCTACAGGTAGTCCTCACTTACTGACCTCAGTTGGGACTGGCAACTCAGGCACTAAGTGGTGTGGTGATTAAGCATGACATCACATGACTGTGCTGACTTATGATGTCAGTTCCAGCTGTGGTGCTTAAACGAATCATTGTGGGTCATTAAGCATGATGTCACATGAACATGACTTGCAACATTCTTTCTGGCTTCCCCATTGACTTTACTGGTCAGAAGCCAGCTGTGAAGTTCACAAATGGTGATCATGTGACTCAGGATGCTGCAACCACCATACAGTATATGAGCACTGGCTGCCAAGCACCTGAATTGGTATCATGTGACCACGGGGATGCTGTAATGACTGAAACTTTGAGGACTGGTCATCTTGTTTTTCAGCACTGTTGTAACTTCGAACAGTCACTGAATGAGTGGTCGCTAAGTGAGGACTACCTGTACTTCCATTTCCTTAGTATGTTTTCCCCATCCATTGGCATCAAGTCCAGGGTAACTGGTTTCCCTGTGTCTTCCTCCACCCTCTTGGACACTCTTGGCAGACTTTGTCTTCCAGCAGTTGCTGGGGAAATGAAAACTCCCCCTCACAATGAGTTCATGCTTCTTTAAGAGGTCTGCAGTTGAATTTTGGAAGGCATTATCCACATAATATTAGACACCAACAATAATCTTCCTGTTATTTGTTCTTCTATTTATTTTAGCCCAATGCTTTCTAGTTCATTCATTTGGCTTTCTAAGTAAGAATGAATATTTTTATCATACAGTACAATTCTTTGACTCTTTCTACCTTTTCTCTTTAAATAAGAGATATACTTCACTTATTATATTCCAGTCCTGGGATTCATCCCACCAAGTCTCTGTTAGTGTGCCCCTGGAGATTTGATCTGCCCCTACCCTGCTGTCCTTTAAGTGGGTCTTGAAGACCTGACTCTTTCCCCAGGCAGTGAGGTAGGGGAGTCTGCGTTTTCTGTGGGAATTGTATTAATGTGTTGGGTATATTAGCCTCCAGGTTATTGCTTTCTTCTACTTTTATAGTAATTGGGTGCGTTTTTCACTTACAGGTAGTCCTTGACTTAAAACCATTCATCCAGCGATTGCTCGATGTTATGACAGTGCTGAAAAAGGAGACTTACAACTGGTCCTCGAATCTGTGGCCATTCCAGCACCCCCCCCAGTCACGTGATTGCAATCTGGGTGCTTGGAAACCCATTCACACTTACAACTGGTTGCCAAGCGCCCCATGCACATCTCACACACACCCTCAAGCACATGACCGCCCATGCACATCTCACACACACCCTCCTCAACCCACATGGAACCTCTCATGCACCCCTGCACACCCTCACCAACCCATGCGCACCTCACACCCCTGCACACCCTCCCCAACCTGTGCGGCACCCCTTGTGCACCCCCATGTACCCCCTCACTCCCTCCCCCACTCGCCACTTACCTGCCTGCCAGCCTTGGACTTGCAACTTCCTGCTGGCTTCCCCACTTCAGTGGACTTTCCCCCACTGTGGGAAGCCAGCAGGAAGTTGCCTTGCCTGACAACCATGGGATTCAGTTAACAACGGCAACCAGGACTGCAGGGATTGCCATCGCTAAGCAATGCAATCGCACTTTATGATCGCATGGCTTAGTGACAGAAATTCCAGTCCCAATTGCCATCATAAGTCAAGGACTACCCCCAAGAGTCATTCTGAGTTAGCAGCCTTATAAATAAATATGAATAAATAAATCCTGTGCCAACAGTCATCATCTAGATAACTCAGACCATAAGTTCAAAGCAAAATATTTTTTGTTATTCTATAACAACTATTATGAACTTGCATTTGTTGCAAATATATGCTAAGTGGTTTTTGAGCAGGAACACTAACTTGCTACAAAACATTACAAGTCATAACTACAGACTCCTGTCTTCATTTTTGCTTCTTTAGGACACCTTCCAGATTTGACCTTTTCTCAAGTTAGCCAAGTAGAAATCTTGACTTGGAGAAAAATTGTTAGACTCCCACTTTAACTCTTCCAGCAATCTCTACTAAGAAACTTCTATTACCTCTCCCTGTTTGCTCATACATCGTGCCAATCTGTGACTACCTGTGTTTAGGCTTGTGGGAACACTTCAGTTTAGTCTAGGATTGCTTTGTTCCTTACTTGCTTATTTATAGTTTAATTTTCACCATATTAAAAGTTGTCCAGGCTTTGCCTACAGCTTATCAATAAAAGTTATGACATTCACTATACATATATTCACCTGTTATAATGTCAGATGTTTGATTTTATGGCACATTTTTAGTTCTGCACGCTTTTCCCCAACAAGAGTTTTAAATTTTGTTTTATTATTATTTGCATGTCAATCTTTTTGTTATGGAAGTATGGATCCAGTTTTATTGGTGTAGATATCCTGCATAATTTCTTTTCGTCTATTTAAATAAAGGTAATTCCTAAAAAATAATTTGAAACATTCTGTGTGTATCTATTACAGGCTTTAGGCAGTGTATGAATATTTGCCTTATTACGAAGCAAATACTTTTGAAATCTGTTTAGAGTCTTTGCTTTCACCATACACTTAGAATTGCTGGTGTCCTTTGCACTAAGCAGAGAAGTCAAGTGGTACAACTTTCCTAAAATTCTTTTACACACCCTAATTCATAAAGATTAACAACATATTTATCTAAGGCATTAAATTAATAAATGTATTCATTTGCTTACCTCTTTTTAAGCATAGCATAGCTTATGAATCACTATAATAGCATTTTTTAAAATGAATTAGAAGAAAACATTTTTAAACATTTTTTGTTCTAATTTTAAATCATGTGTTCAGTTATTGAGTGCTTCAGGCAGTTTACATACATCTTAACAACTTACCGAAACAAAACTAATAAATGACCTACATTCCATGAAAACAGGGACTGTCTAAAGTGAAAGAAGTGCATGAATATCTAAAAATCTGGAGAAACAGTATAGCTTTTACCAGTGGGTCAAGAATGTCAATTTAAACTTCCACAACTGGAATACTAATACATCCAGAAGGCTGGGTCTCAACCCCCACCAATGTCAGCCTGCCAGGGAGAAGAACAAAGGGCAACAGAGAACTGCAGGCAGTCTCAGTTATAAAGCATCACTCCATTTGCACTTAGGAACCTATACATGAATGAAATTGCACTTGAGTCTCCAAATATTCCCTTTTCCCCCTTTATTGTTATTATTTTAATTTAAATTAATTACCTGCTATTTTTTTTAACATCTGCTTACAGCTATGGGCTTGACCTCTGTTTCTAGCTTGGATAAATATCTTAGGACAGTATGTATTTTTCCAGCTAGATGTATCTTTGAGCTTTTCCTTAGAAAACCAAATTAAAATAGACTGGAAGAAAAATTAGAATGGATATGATATGATATGATATGATATGATATGATATGATATGATATATGATATACCACAGTATATAACCCTAACCACAGTAGTAAACATTTGTACCTCAATTTTAACAGGTATCTAACAAAGTCAATATAACTGTTTGCTGGGACTGTCTCTCATCGCCAGGTCGAATAGTTATTCTAGGTCCATTTTGTAATGAACACTTATCTTTTTCTCTGCTTCTATAGATGAAAAACAAATTAATGTAATTAAGACCACAGCTTGGTACCTGGAAGCGCCCAAAAGCCTGCAGATAGAAAAGAAAAACTCATCGCACAAGTTGAATGCTAATACTAGTTTCATCAAAAATAGTGCAATGTATACATCAGATGCTGTGGATTGTTATCCACGAAAGCTTAAGCAATAATAAAGTTCTAGTTACAAGACAATGTTATGATATGAGTAATTTTTGCAATCAATCCATTTTAAAAAGAAAAATCAAATCTAAAGTATTTGAGCAGAATTTTCAGTATGATGTTATGACTATTAAGGAATTGGCCAAGGGGATTCATGATTTTCATATCAATCATGAATGCATAATTATTATTAATAATTACTATAAATAATTGTTAAGCTTCCTATGTGGATAAGCTAATCACTCTCAGCAATAGGCAGTCTCAATTTCTATAACAGTACTCCCCCCAAAGTATAATGATTATTAAATTCATGATTTTATTTCATAGATGCAGCAGAACTGAAATAATAGTATTACTCTTACTGAAAGAATAATACAGTTACAAAGAGGAAAGTTACCTTATAAATCTGTCTTAATTTGTCATAATGTTTAATTATGACAAATCTGTTGAATAAAGGAAGACGTTAATGAAAATGCAGCTTGTCTCATATTACCTTAAAATTTATAAAAATCAATGGGGTGTATTTTTTCAGTATTTGAAATACATTAAGATTTCCCTCAGTAGAATATTAAAATATTTTTATAAAATACATCCAAGAAATTAATTGGTGTACCAGTATTGTTTTTATGTATTCCTCCAATTTCCAAATGCTTCATAATCAATTTGAGAAACCTCAGAACCACCAGCTACTTTTCACTAATTTGCATACTGACGATACAATCCAGCCAAAGTTATCTAATTACTATTCAGGTCCAATCTACAAATATAGAAAAATGAGATGGAAATTAGGCAGTCGGGCCCTTAGGGGAGAAGTTTGTCAAGTAGCAATCCTGCATCAAAATTTTGTAATGCTCAATACAAAACAAAAAAACAAATATTCCTCCAAGGAGAAAACAATTTTCTTGATGTGCTTATTTTCTTACTTGCGCAGTTATTTGTTTTTTTTCATGCAGAGACCATTCAAGAGTGGTAGCTTCCATATGCAGCCTGGAAGCACAAAACCATTAGTCCTCCACCTCTCTCCTGCCATGGGCAATACGCACAGCCTCCTTGGCCTGCTAGAGAGCAAAAATAAAGAAACATGGCAGCCTTTAGAGCAACAAAGCTAGAAACTAGGTTTCATTCGTGGACTACATATCAAGTAGATTAAGCCAAGCAGTACAGTAAGACCTATGGATGGGAGGGAACTGACTCCTGAAAATGTACTGTCTATCATCAGCTTGTAAAACAATCCTATTCTACTGTGGAATTAACATGGTATTTCCCAATGTACTTAAAAAAAACAGTGCATATTGGTCTGTGGGGGAGAAGGGAAATCCAAAATCCAAAGATTTCTCATGCATCCTTATAGGCAAGAAAGAATTTGTGAACTCATGGCCTTTGTGTTTTCAAAGCTGGAGGGAGTAATTACGTTATCTGTTCCTGACTGCCAGGTGTAAACTAACAATAACAGCTAATACATCTGAACTATATGTTTAGTTGGCAGCTAACTTTGAACGGCAGATCTCATCTGACCTTCTTTCTATCTATATTTTATTCTGCTCCATTTTTTTTAACTGAAAGTTTATATTTTATCATTGGTTGTTACTCCTGTATTCACTAATGTACAGCCCAGCGGGGTGTTTTTTGTTTTGTTTTTTTCATAAATCACTCTGCATCACTATTAAAAAATCTGGTATTAAACTCCAGAATAAAACTGATTTAATTTCAGTCACTCACAAATAATCCCACTGAAAGGCAATTTCTTCCAAAATGGTTTTTTGGTGTGTGTGTGTGTGTGTGTGTGTGTGTGTGTAAAAATCAAGATGTTTACATTTGAAAATGATCTACAGAACATAGACTTTACAGCACTTCAATCACATTGCAAAACAGTAAGAGCACTATAATCCTTGTTTTTAGACTGTGTGCATATATCTTTGTGCATTATGGTCCATTTATCTTATGCTAACTCCTGAATTTTAATTAATTTAAAGGAACAAATGGGAGAACATTGCAACAGGAGGAGCTTGTTGACAGTAACTTCCATTAAAATGAATTGGAATGTAGCAAAGTTCAGTTTAATGAGCTTTTATAAGAGACATATACCCTGTATAAAGGAATCTTGCTAAAAATCAAAACCCAGATCTTTAGCTTTTATTGTTCTAGTTAACAGATAGAAGTAACAAAAACACACACTAAAACCTTTAAAATGCAGAGTTGTACTTCAGTGCCTCACTGTCTTCAGATCATTTAGCAACATCTATAGATAAAAACCCTCACAATTGAGGTTAAAGGGTTAAACTGACAATTAATGCCGCGAGAATCTCTCAGACTTAAGGCGTTTTCATGAGACAGCTGAGTAACATTCTAACAACAAAAAGGTTCATCTCCCATTCCCTTCTTTTTTTGCCTTCCTCCTCAGTCAGTGCACCTAGAAAAGGCCACTTTTTCATGCATGTTTCCTCAAGGTTTCTGACAGTCCTGCTAAACATTCCAGATAGCTAACTTGTTCAGTGAATTCAAAAATAAATGTAAGGCTGAACAATTATTACCAGAGACAAAATTCTTGATCAAGATGACTAATTTATTTTTTCACTATTCAGTGATACAAGCGAAGAAAAAAAAAAAGGGGGGGGTCACAAACTTCACCATGGAGAAATGTGTACATTTCCAGATTGCAGATAATTAATATGTCTTACCCTGAAAGTGATGCACATGGATTGCTATATGTACCTGTGGAAATGAACCCAATAAATATTCAAATTAATTTGACACCCCTTTGAATCACTCCCTAAGGATCTAACACATACATCCCTGGAAATGCAGTGAAATAACAGAACAGAACAGAACAGAACAGAACAGAACAGAACAGAACAACAAAAAATGACAATGGACCAATGAATCTTGGGACACTGAATCTTGTGAATCTGCAGAGGATCTTAATTATAACAATTAAATACAGTCCTACCATTTAAATGACAAATCTGCAGAGAAAAATTACTATTTATGTATTTATACAATTTATATGGCCAGCCAACTCACAAGGTGATTCTGAGTGGTTAACATAGGATTAAAAGCATAAAATAAAATAAGCAATAAGCAAAAAAGAACCAGCCAACTCAGTATAACACAACCAAGGCCAAACTGCAAACACATTCAAGATCCACAAACGGATATAAGATGAGCTTGGGGAAACAGACCAGGTTTTCAAGGCCTTACAGAAGGCCAACAGGGTCTAATTGTTTATTAGATACTGAAGATTTAAAATAAAAATACACAATCATTGGTTTTGACTTCATAGTTCCAGTTGATGAGTCTGTTTCTCTATGTAGCAAATATACATAAAGAGCAGTTATAGCTCTTTAGTTCTTTGAGAAGATCTTTCAAAAAGAACAATTCTAAAGTTTGTCTGGAGAAACCCAGAACAGGCTTTTATATACCCAGATTTGTTCTGAGCCATAGTTCAATCATGTTGTTTGGGTCAAAAATAATGGCCAGAGTGTTGTGTTCGATAGATGGCCTTGGATAACTCATTATCAACCGTTACGCCAAACCCTTATGTGATCCGTTAGGTTTCTGGTTTAGAGTATTGTTCAAAACCAGCCTATTGTGATTTATTCCACAAACAGTAGTTAAAGAATCCATGGTATAATGACATGTACAAATCAGGTTACTATTCTCTAAAACTAACCTATCCCTTAGCAACATGGGGGACCCACACCAAATTAATAAGGGTCCAACATAATAGGACCTTCTGCAACCAAAATGCATAACATCTATTAAGAGAACATCCTATAATGTTTGTTTTTATTTTGGCTCTTTTTATTCAATGTGTGTTCTTTCTTTCCCAACTCTCTATTCTCGTCTTCCAAATAAGATTTGTTCTTGCTGTATTTATTATAGTACGTCACAGTTGCCACAAACATGTGACTGAATGAAAACGCATTAGCCATTAAAAGCTAGAGGAAGGTTTAGCTTACATTACATTATAGAATTGCACAACAGTTAAAATCCACAAATGGAATTTGTTATCCCTTGGCAATCTACCCCTGTCTCCCCTCCCCTTCTTTAAATTGATTTATTAATGTCCAGTATTGCTTTGCGGTTTTATCCTTTTAGCAATAATGGATGTAATATATCACAAAAACAAATTTTTAAGAGTACATCATTAGGGTGATGTAGCACTAGTAATAAACCCCCTTCACACTTGGATGAACTTAAATCAGTTTCTCTTTATTGATTTTTGGTCATAACATAATTTTTAAAGTTCAACTCAGTTAATAAAAAGGCTTGCTCTAGTATTGTGTGTTGTGAAGTTTTCATGTCACCTTTTCGGGAGAAAGGCTGTTATAATAATATTGTATATGGATTTAGAGCTACATTTTTCAATATACGTTCTTGGTGAATCCTCATTATATCATACATCTTTTCCTTGGTCTCTGTGTCTTGGTCAATCTTTATTATCACTGAGCTTGGCAACAATAGATTTATATGACTGACTTTCTATTCTGGTAGAGTAATAATTCTCCTTAGGAAAAGTGTCAGTCTGTTGAGCAGCACTCCTTCTTACAGTTAACCCTGGGTAGGCATCTCATGCAAGTACAGCCTACAAATACCAATCTTGAGTGGACATCCCTTCCATTGGATACTTGGGACACATCAGGGATTCTGCTGATGTTTTACTCCTTCTTCTGCTCTTCAGTCTCCCTTATGGAAATAGTTCTAGAACTAATGCTAAGGATGATCATAGTCTAGGGAGGCTAAGGAGTAGCTTCATGGCCACAATGAAACCCGTACAGCTATCCTATCATGTCATCACAGTGGCTAGACATATTCCAAATATGTTTTTCTTAATTGGTCATGCAGATGCTAATTTATAGAAGTAGGTTTTTAATCTGCTATTTATGTCTTTAGATTATTTCTTGCCAAAGTTTAGATTTTTAGCAGGGTGGAAGTTGCTATTTGAAATATGTACACCTAGAAGAAAATGAATTTTGGTGGATTCCAAAAGGCTCTAGGATATTTCCCTCTTTCAATACCCTGCTTATTTTGTAGAATAAAGATATTTGCTTATGCTTCCCTCGCAGAAGAGTCAGTCTCTTGATATATATCAGACAACACAAATGAATCACTAAGTACAATGCAAGTACACTACTAATACAGTATAAAACAGCTCACACCCCATTATGAAGCCTCTTCTGTGGCACTGAGAGAAGCAGGGCAAAATTTATTTGCCATCTGCATAGCACCACCAAAATACCTAGTAAAGATCTACTGTTGAATATTCTCTAATCTAATCCAAAAGCTCTTTAAAAGAGGTGGAGATCAGGCCTTCTTAACAAAAACACAAGCCGAAGCCGGACGATGAAAGTACCTGTAGCTCCACATCATTTCTAGACAAGTTGTAGAAGAAGAGCGCACAACTTTTGTCAGGCCCACCTTTGAGCAACATATTGGGTCTGCATTGCAAAAACTGGTAGGTCCACTTCAAAATATTTTAAAAGTGGAGTGAAGATCAGTTATTGAAAGAACAGTCATTATTTTAATTATTTTTAATTATTTCACTCTTAATTTTAATATACCACAAACTGCCACATGTTTCAGTTGCATATCAGATTAAAAATAAAGAAATATGTGAGTAAAAACTTTTAAAAAATAATTACACAGACATGCACAGAGAAAACTATATAATGCAGAAGAGAGAGCTGGATGAGGCAGAAAAGTGGCAGAGAAAAATGGGAGGTTTGTTGCTGGAGAGATAAAGGGGGTTGCACTTGTTTCTCTGGAGAATGTTGGCCAACCACTTCCAGACAGTCTTGGTTGAAACTGTTTTTCTGGATCCATTTCAGTCTCTTGATCATGTCAATTTGGGATTTTTTTCCCTTGGAATTGAGAAATGATCTATACCAAGAGAGGGACTGGAATCCTGCATCTTGCAGCAGTTTAACAGCAGACTCCAAGACAGGAGTACTATTCCTATTTAAATGGCTGATTCCATTGAAAAACTATTTGGAAGATTGTTACTTTGCCAATTAGTCTGGAGTATGGGGGTCCAAGGAATCCTACTGCATTCCTCCATGTTTTTCAACATCTGCAAGAAGTCACTGCTGTCACAGTGCTGCCTCCCTCTCAAATCCCACTGGCTTTCAGGATGCAAGTGCATGACAGGAGAATGTTGTTCAATGGTAGACTACACACACTGCCAACAAAACCTCCCAGCTGAATTCCTCAGCACTTAAAGGGATCCCCAGCTGTCAAAACACTTTCTTCTACCTGAAGGCCTGCAGCATTTTGGAGCTCAGCTGATTCCAGACTGGAAGGACAGCTGTGCATTCTGTTGACTTGTTTATAAATAACATGCGTGAATTCTTATTTTAAAAAGCCAAGCAAACCATATTCTATGATTTTCACATGGGAGAGTGTTTCTTTTTCAGTGACAGATGTGTATGTGTTTATTTTTTGAATACACATGCAACCATAGCCTTCTGCATGCTTGCTCAACTCACTCATGTAGGATGGTTGGTAAGGCAGAGATTGTAACTGCATTCAAATGAACGTACTTACAGTCCTCCAACAGCCCTTTCTCATCAACACAGAAAGGTTGAGGGTAGGGTGGAAGGCAGGCCTGGAATGTACTTCTCCAGCTACTCTCCTTTTTTATAGCACTTGATTATTTTATGTTACTTTTATTTATAAGGCCACTTGACTCCATGACAATTCTGGGCAACTTACAACAACAATTAAAAAAAATAGAAACCACAAAGGAAGCTCATCACTCACCCTAATCCAAGGCCTGGGGGAAAAGCCTTGCTCTTAATGACCTCTTAAAGGAAGCCCAGGTAGAAGCCCTAAAGATCTCTGGTGGAATGCTGCTCCAGGGGGCAGGCGCAGCAACAGAGAAGGCCCACTTCCTGGATCCCATCAGATGACATTGTTTGATCAACAGGACCCAGACCACGCCAATCCATGCCACTGTATTTTAGACCAGCTGAAGCTTCTGAGCGGTCTTTAAAGGCAGTCCCATGTAGAACACATTGCAATCATCCATATGCAAGGTGACCAGGGGATGAGTGACTGCTGTGGGGCTTTCCGGTCCAGGAATGGATGCAACTGGCACACAAATTAAACCTGTGTGGAAGCTTTCTAGCCACAGCTGTTACCTGCTTTTTGAGCAGGAGCTGTGAGTTCAGGAAAACAAAAAACAAGCAAACAAAAAATAGGTTGCACACCAGTCCCAAATGGAAAAGTGCTTTCCATCCAGGACTAAAAGGAGATTCTTTGGGACCATGTGGCCCAAATACTGATAGCCATGTAGTCTTGGTAGGATTAGAGCTAAGGTGCCTACTGTCACCTGTGTCAATGCTTCATACAGAGAGCCACTTTGGTGTAGTGGTGAAGGTTCTGGCCTAGAAACCAGGAGAGAGTGAGCTCTAGGCCTCCCTTAGGCAGGAAAACCAGCTGGGTGGCTTTGGGCCAGTCACTCTCTCTCAGTCCAACCCACCTTGCAGGATTGTTGTTGGGCGAAAATGGGAGGCAGGAGTATTAGGTATGTTCACTGCCTTGAGTTGACCAAAATATATTTTAAAAGGCAGGATAAAAATGTAATAATAATACCTGGCACAGCTATAAGTGCTCTGTCCCAAGCGGATTAGATAAGGTCATACATACACACCCAGATACATATACAAAAGTTCTGCATCCAGCAGCGCACAGAAACCTGGTCTGTATATATGTCAGGCCCAAGGATCAAATCTTGAGCATCTTCCTTTCACCTGTCTGAGTTAATGGATTTTTAGCTGCTCTTCTCCCATCCTTGAAGGTCTCTGCCATCAATTCCTTGTTTACAAAACAGCTGTCTCTGGAGTAAGAATCAGGGGCTCCTGCTTCATCAGCCTTCAGCCTTTACATCCTGAATGGAGGACCTGTACCTGGAATACATTCCATGGAATGGAATACTGTGCATACTATAGGCAGTATATATTAGTTACAGAGAGCATGGGAACTCTTACAGAAGTAGATGTTTGAACTATTTTGCACTGATTGTTTCTGTCACATTTACCAATATGAAAGTGTCTCTGATCTGACAACCAAACTGATATCTGCAGAGAGTGACTCAATAAACACTCTGATTTTGAGATCAAAATTAAAACAAATTTTAAAGAAACTTTTACCAAAACATAAACTAAAGAGTCTAAAGTTATAGTCATTCCAAAAGTTGTATTTTCCTAGATAATCTGCCTTCAGTGAAAAAGCATCAGTATCTTTTCCATGAAAGGCAGCCGTACATGTCTTTTTAATTAGCTTTCTCTGTATGGATTTTCTTGAATGCTATCAAAAAAAGAAAATTTTATATGCAGCTATCATTATTTATTATAAATTATTCTGAAGTCTCTATGAATGTCAGTTTCTAAGCCACTTGGCTCACAGCCTTGGGGAATTATGGGGCTCAACTATGCGCCACAGCATTTTTGGTAAGAAGGGCTGTGATATTTTCCATCTGATGCTTTGGAGAAGGCCCTTGGCTGCACTTGATGCAAAAGCAGCACTTCTGGCTGAGGATTGTATGCCTTGTAGACTAACCAGAGACAGTTATCAGAAGATAATGTGACAGAACATTTCTGACCCACATGTACAACTTGTCCCACGATTATGCCTGAATTGTTCCTAGTAACACAAATTCCCATACCATAATTGATATTTGCTAGTTGCTAAGACTAAGACTTAGCAAAAGCTAAGCATGTAATTTAAAAATGCATCACAGACCCAGGACTGCAGCTTCAGTTGTGCTAATCTACATATGGGCTGAGATCCAAAGACTATTTTTGGCTTATTCAAAATCTTGTGACTAATACAGTAGAACGTTTAACTTATTATTTTGTGGAGGAGATTATGCCAAGCCATGTTAGAAACTGCCTTTCGTTTCAAAAGCAGTATGTCATGGATGGCTAAATTGACTTCTTTGGTCAGAGAAAACACAATATCCACGTTTATTGCTGACTGGAAACCCCTTATAAACTTTTTGCATGAAACAGAAAAAAATGAACTTATGATTTATAGTTTTGATGATTAGACAGAATAGGTTATAGAAAGAAGAGAGTTATGTTGTAACCATAGAGTAGGAGGTAAATTTATAATTGTGCTTATAACTGCAAAGAAGATTGAAGAAGATACAAAGATTGGATACTTCTTTGTATCTTTTTTCTTTCTTTCCTATTTTTCTTTTCTTTTTTTTTTCTTTCTTGAACTTTTAGCTTTCCCTTTGATTTCTTTCTCCTTTCTTTTTCTTACTTTATATTAGTTTGTATTAGTTGTTATGCTCCTTTTAAAAAAAAATCTTTAATAAAAATTATAAATATAAATTATAAAATAAAAAATTATATATATAAAAGAGATCCAAGCAGAGTAAAATACATGTAGATGGCAATTAGAACCAGAAATACTGTGATCAATATTTATTTTAAAAATCGGTCCATGTAATAGCAGAATAATAAAGTATTCAAAATGTAGCCTCGCCCATGCTAGGCCATGATTTTGGCTCTCTAAAAGATTCTTGCCCTTGGACTTGCCTTTGACGTAGCTCAAAATTCCCTGCTTCTGGTTCCTGGAAGAAATGTGTAACCAAATTCCCCCCTCTTTCAATTGCTTGTTGTAATGCTTGTCTCATGGACAAGATTAACATCTATCAGGATCCATCTTAACCGCTTTATCTCTTCCTTTTCCTATTTATCTCTCCCTCTTCCTATTTCTGCAGACTAAAAAAAAATGTACAGTAAAGAAAAAATGCATATCCACAGATCCCAGTTTAAATATTGACAGGAGTGACTTTTTCTAAATTCAAAATTGGACAAAGTGAAAGTGATACAAAGAAATTGTTTCCGTGAGATATAATTACTTGTGCTTTTCAATTAAAAAACAAACAAACCAACCAGAAGTATTTCCTTCGTTCTTACGGTTCTTCCACTCTGTGTGTATATGTGGGAGGGAGGACTAAAAATATGAACAGTTTCCACAAAATATAATTATTTGTGCTGAAGGCAGGCAGGCAGGCAGGCAGGCAGGCAAGCAAGCAAGCACGCAGTATGTCATGGAGCAGAGAGGCCAGCATCTTATTACTCAATCAGAAGAAAATCTCACTGTGTTAAATGACACTTGCTTAGCAGGGATTTTAAGGATTATAGCTTCGTAACATTTTGGGGTTACTTGGTCCCTGTCTTTGGTCAGAGAACTTGCATAGGACAAATACATACAGTAAGTCAAAACAGGAAAAAGGCACATCTTAATGTGTAGTTTCTATAAATGCCTCTGATTTCAGGATAAGGATTACACCTCTAAAATTGGACTCATTTTTCTTTATTTCCCATATATTAGAAGTATTTTCAATTGCTAATACAATCAGAAGAAGACTGTAAACACAAAACTAGCATATTTTGAATCTGCAGAGAAATGTTTCTTTTCGTTTTATTTTGAGCTATAAAGAGATACGTGTCACCACATTTTAAAAAAAATTTTTAGTAGCACATGGGGAGAAAGTACTGATTTCAGAATGTACACATAATCTTACAAGCATATTTAAAATGGAAAATTGAAATAATTGAAGGTACCCATTGAAGGTACCTATTTTGCTCTCATACCAAAATAATATTCTTCTGTTACTGAAATAAGCTTTTTTTTATTTTTAAAAGAAGCAGGAATAAAAATATTTTATACTGCTCATATATTGCCATTTTGGTGTTATTGCAGTTTGCTGTGGACACCACTGTGTATTATAAGCTATATTTTAGGCATATCTCCATTGTATCCTTTCCATCAAATTAAATCCTACTCATTTGTAGAAACTCTTTAAATAGAGTCAAAGCAGGAACAGGGAGGAAGGAGGAGGCTACAAGAACAGGAGGATAAATCTCAGAGAACCTCAATGAACAATTTGCATCTCTCTTTAGTACTGAGGAAGTAGAGCAGGTGCACATGGAGCACCATCTCTCAGAGGGAAATCTGAAAAACTGAGGCAAATAGTCATATACACACTCACACTCACACATGACGATGATGACTAAAATGAACAAATTACTGAGGTCAGATGGTATCCACCCAAGAGTACTTAAAAAAAATCAAATGAAATGGCTGATCTTCTACAAAATCAGCATCCATCCTAGGATTAGAAAATAGCCAATGTATATCCAGTTTTTAAAAGGGATCCAGGAAGACTGTTCTGGGTAAACTGAAAAGCAGTTTCTAACAAGAAAATCATGAAACTTATACAACAAAAGTAAATCATGTAGGCGCTGTGTATGTACACGTGTGTGTGAGAGACACCCACTGATACATTGCCCCAACATCACCCGACCCCCCAAAATCAAGCTTAAACTTTATTTCCAAGAATAAATACTTCCAAAGTTCCCAATGTGCTCAACAGGCTAAAAATGTAGCCTCTGCTAATATAAATTATGTTTCCCAAAGTTTCTAGAATTTTTTGAGGATATGCATATTTAGAAGAGCGGTGAAGACCTAGCTCTTCACCCAGGCCTTTGGCAAGGAAGAGTGAGATCCCGTGCTTCATTGTGCTTGCCAACTTTTATCTTTATCTTTTATTGATTTGATTGTAATTTCTTTGATTGTTGTGAGCTGCCCAGACTTGTTGAGAGTCAGGTGGCATACGTGTTTAATAAATTATTAAACACTCTTTAATATTAAGAGTGATAATAATAATAGTAATAGTAATAAGAAGTAATAATAAGAGTAAGACTCTTATGACGGGTCCTGAACAAAATAGTTTATCACACTGTTTTTAAAATCTGGAATTAGCAGTGAGTAGTGATGTGGCCAAGATGGTTGATATCACATTATTCAAGATCCTAAAATCACAAAGGGAGTATACCAAGGTTTCACAAGGTTAGGCTTCAGAATGGCAAATGCAGTCCAGTATAAGAAAAGGTAAAGCAGTACACACTAAAAAAGATCCATACATATATTAATGAGGTCTAACAATAACTAGTTAGAAAGTGATTTTGCAACCATACTGTCAATCCTGCATATGGCCAAGGGGCATCTCTGTGTGTCAAAAAAGTCAAGAGGGGAGCTTTGATGGTGCTGACATGCCCACTATCTTGATTTATTGCTTACACACTGCTGATGCAATCACACTTTAAATGGAACGTAGAGTTCTTGCCACTGAATCTCAAAAAGGATAGTTAGATATGGAAAAGATGAGAAAATAATAATTACAAGTAGTTCTCATTTAGCAACTGCCTTGTACAGTGACAATTCATAGTTACAATGGTGATGAAAAAGTAACTTTGTGACCAATCTCTGCATTTATAACCTTCACTGATCTGTAAAGCAAAGGAAAGCCAAAGTAAGATCATAAGTACAGTCCCGGTTTCACTTAGAAACGGCTTTGCTTAATAACCCAGTTGCTGGTCCCAATTGTGGTTGCTAAATGAGGATTACCTAATATGATTAGGGAAGCAAAACCAGCTCCCAATGGGGATAAATTACAGCGGTCAGGGCCTTTCACGTCAGAAAGAAGGTGGTTAAGAGGGGACATGATAGAGATGTGTAAAATGTGCATGGGATAGACAATATGGGTAGAAAAATTATTTTCCTCTTCTCCATGTGACACCAAATTAAACTGTGGAATTCACTGTTGTGCTGCTACCAATTTAGACCAATTCATAAAAGATAAGGCTACCTCTGACTGCCAGTTTTGGAGGCTCTGTTCTCTCTCGACTCAAAAGCAGCCTGACTCAAATAACAGCTGCTGGAGAGTAACAGTGGAAGAGGCTAGCAGCTTGCTGCTCATATTTATGAGCTTCTAAATGTCACTATATGAGAATATACTAATCTACATTGGTTATAGTCATTTCACAGATGAAATGGGGATATAGAAATGCTAAAATTCTTCTGCTGATCCTACAAAACAAACAGCCAGGCTAATGGAAATATCAAAGATAGCAACTGAAAATCTCTTACTATTCCTTTTAAAGACATCACAGGTATTTTGGAGGTTTCTTAAACCAACACATGTTGTTTGGTTTACTCTAAAGAATAACAGTGTAAACAACTAAAAATATCCTGTGCTAAAAATAAAGGCTGGGTCATTTCTCTGTTTATCTTCTTCAATTTATCTCTTATGTCACCTAGTAATGCTGATGTAATATCTAGAAAGATTGGGAAGAGAAATGTCACTCTTGACAGAAAAGTACTTTTAAAATATCCATATAAATTTTGTGGCAGTCTGATTCAGATTAATCAGGGCTATAAAATGGTGACTCTGAGAGCTTTCAGGTTTCCCAACCATTAATGTCTCCTTTGGCTATCATTTATTGGTGACAGAAGCAGAAAAGTATAATCCAGCACTGGATAACTTAAATCTAAATCTTATAAGGGTCAAGAGACTGCCTGACTCTCAATAACTGGCATACGTTACTAGCAGTAAAAGCAATAAACCTAAGGTTGCAAATAATAAAAATAAAAATTAGCATACATTGTTCAGACTGCACAAAGCGACAGAAGGAGGGATGGGGAAAAGAGATTGAAAAATGTACGTGTGTGTGTGTGTGTGTATACACATGCTATTAAATCTTGATGCACTGCTTGGGTATTAGCAATTGATTGTACGGGAAAAAATTAAACCCCAGTGGTGTAGGGAGTGAAAAGCAGTCTCTGTGGAAGGAAAGCTGCTGTTAAAGAAGGGCAATGAACAGTGGCATTAATGAATTGCTGAGCTGCTGATTGCTTCAGTGAGATAGAAACACATAACCTTTCCCTTCCACACAACCCGAAGATGGTGCTTGTGGGATAGGAAGACTGTTGACTGTATCAAGCAAGGATCCCATTTGCTATTTGGGATTACTCTTTTTCCTCAGTTAAATATTTGTAGAAAAATAGCTGAACTGGGGGAAAATACAAATGGTGCAGTAATTCCAAGTATCACATCCCAGTGTGATTGCTGAATGAAATAATTAAATGCCAAAGATATCATCCACACAGCTCCTGAAAATGCACCCTTGTAGTTTTTCAAGCTAAGCTGTGGTAGAATAGGCAGAACTTTGATCCTACAATGGATCTTGAAGAACTAGAAATAGTGGCAAGATTCTCCAGAATCATTGCCCAGAAAACTCTCTTGTGGACTGACTCAGAGCACACTTGAACTTTATCTCAGATTATTTGCTACTTCGGGCTGAAATCAGAGCACAGGAACATTACTGCTGGCTACTCTACTGTGCATAACTTGGTTAAATTACATACAGGTAGTCCTCACTAAACCATTCGTTTAGTGACCAAAGTTGCAATGGTGCTAAACAAAGGGACTTACAACGGGTCCTCACACTTACAACCGTCACAGCACCCCCGCAGTCATGTAATCAGGATCTGGGTGCTTGGCAACCAGCTTGCACTTACGACAGTTGCAGTGTCCCAGGGTCACATGATCGCCATTTGCGACCTTCCCAGCCTGCTTCCAGCAGGCAAAATTAATGGGGAATTGTGTGATTTGCTTAACAACTGCATGATTCGCTTAACAGCCACAGTGATTTGCTTAATGACTGCTGCAAAAAAGGTCATAAAATTGGGCACAACTCATTTAACAACTGCCCAGCTTAACAACAAATTTCCTGGTCTCTATTGTGGCCATTAAGTAAGGACTACCTGTAAACAAATGGTGACAGATTTCAGAGGACCAGGCTGAAGGTTGGGAGAAGAGACTACCTGCTGGCTAGGAAACTCCTCTTCTTGAACTGGAATCCTGCAAAATGTAGCTTTCTGGGTTTTTTCTTTGATGCTTTTGTATACAATATTTGGTTGTTCTGTCTTCCTGTGCAAGCTAGTGAGGTTACTTTTACTTTACTAACCTGCATAGTTAGGAGGCTACCCACAAGACGACATACAGGTAATTTTCCCAAGAGGCCTCTGTTTAATTCTGAAAAAGGATCCTGAGCTTTTTTCAGGGAGGGAAGTGAGAAATCCCCAACCATTCCTAGATGATCCAAGGCAAACAAACGAAGGATCATCCATCTCTTTGTCACATTCCTCTGTCCCACACAATATTTCTTGTAGGTGCTGCATTTATACAATTCATGCTATAGCACCAGTTCCCTCATATATCTGCTTTTCCAGGTGAACAGAAGCAATTTTAATCCCAACAACAGATAATTTCTGCTCAATTGTCAAGCTGAAGCACTATCAGGTATTGTAGGGCTCCAAAAGATTAAGCTTTCTAACGTTCATCTGATCTGCCTCTCTGAAAAATAGCAACAGACAGTATGTATGCTATTGAAATCTCCAGACTCCCTTGCATTTAAAATGGAACATGTGCTGTTGATTGGATTATAATGTAACTGAGAAATCTTAGGTATTCATGAAAAACTTAATTATTTTGTGTCCAAATGAACGTGTGGTCATTTGTGGTATGTTAGTTACTAATTTTTAAATGGAGATAATTTTTTGTAATGAGTAAGAAAAAATAATCCTTTGGGACATGCTTCAGCTTTAATACTTTCTGTCTGACAGCTATACCTGTATGCTACTAAACCAGACATTCTGTGAGGCATTACAGTTTCTCATGTATTCTTGGTGGATATTACACATTATTTTGTCTCACTCAGAAAAGAAAAGGGGGGGGGAACTACCAGAGTTTATATTAAGAGTCCAAAATGCAAACTTTCAAAAAAATCAAAGTAACACCACTCAGAGGAACAATGAAACTAGAGGCACAAACCCGTTATTCAAATGAATGACAAAGGGGATAAGTGCATTTTATTTTTGCCAATCATCTATCTAGGGTTGAATCTACTTCTAAGTATGTACATGTGGACATGGTAAAACAACAGGATATTTGATAGTGAAGAGAACTGTATTCAGAATGGGGTGGAGACTGAAACAAGCCCTGCCTTTTTCACAACCCTCTAAAACAAACCCTAGATGCCTGTTGTGGGCGTCCACACATCCTGAAGCCAAAGAAATAATCCCTGACATAGGGAGAAATTAGTTCATATTTCAATGCACACATGTGTAACTTCGTGTTTTTGAGCCACTCACAGGAACTGAAAATTGTTTTTCTTTCAATATGCCCTCTCCTTTGAATTTGCAGTATAGTCCTTGAGTATTTGTATTGGAAATGCTGACAAAGATACATATATATTCTAGAAACTAAAGTACAGTTACAGAGCAGTTTGTAAAAGTTATTTGTGCATAATGCACAGCTGCAAACAAAAATACAAATGGTAAGATGAACAGATACTTTCCCAGAATTATTAGAGAGTCAATAAAAATTAATAAACATACAAATAATTTAAATAGGGAGGAAAGCTATCAATTCTGTATACCTGACAGTTAGTGTAGTATGGGTGTTCTGCTTCGTGTATGTTACATAGCACAGGGGTATAAAATAGCATGGGGGGAGGGGATAACAATAGCAAGGGTGGACTAACAAAGAGCTTGAAGGACACAGGACTATGCCACAACACTAGCTTCTTAAATCATCTACGCTGGTAGAGGTGGAGCTAGTAAAAATCCCCCCAAATCCCAACTCAGAAAGCCTACTCAGAAAGGTACCATGGTCAATGATCTCAAACAAAAGTCCAAGAAAACCAACCAGACTGTACTCTCCTTGTCCCTCTACTGGCACAGGGTACTTACAGAACAACTAAGGCAGTGTATGCTCCAAAACCAGATCTGAAACCAAACTGAAATAGAAATGTAATCCCAGTGTGCCAGGAACTCAAACAACTTGCCCAGGAAAAAAATGTTAAGAACCAGCATGTAGATTACATTTCTTTAGAAGCATGGCTGATCACCACTTCTTTTGAAGAGGCTGGCATTGCTCCTTGCTTTAAGGAGTTCTGATCCAGTATACCTTTTCATATGGCTGTCATTGCTTTCAAGACATCTCTAGCAGCCTATACTGAATTTGCTATTTTCAAATACAATTGATAAGTGAAGGTTCTTGGGTAGGGCTATCAGACCTGTGTTGCAAAAATCTAGATGGACGTTGTAACACTACAGAGCTTCTTAGAGGTACTAATTTGCCTTCTGATAAATTAACATTTTTATGACCAGTCATGCTCACCATGGCCTCTTTTAGTGAACTGACAAAGTCTTCCATAGCAGCCATTTTGCAAATGTTCCTACTCCACACTCTTTTCATTCCAAATAGTCCTCTTTTCTATACTACAGTAGGGCAGAAAAGAGGCATTTATTTCCTCCTTTGCCTGATGGCAATATTCATCAAAAAGATCTTGAATAATTTCCTCTGAGTATTATACAAAAAGAAAACTGGTATAAGATGCTTTACAGGTGGTTCATAATGCCAGTACTGATTGCTAAAATGAACAATTCATTCTCTAAAACTTGTTAGAAACATTATGACTTGGTTGGATCAATTTTTCATATTTGGTGGTAATGTGAAACTCAACAATTTTGGAAAATGATTTATATATACCAGAATGAAACAAATTCTAAAAGTTTAATTTTCTTTCAAACCTATTTTCTTATTTAAAGATTATTTTTCTGCATAGTATACTGAACTAACATCATACATGGTAGCTGCTGCAAGGATAATCTCTACTTCCTACTGAAAAGGATGTACAATTCTCTCTGTGGAAGAATGGCTAATTCAGTTATGGGAGTATGCCTCAATCTCTGAAGTAACTTCATATCTGAAAAATAAATCTGGCACAGAATTTAACTCAACTTGAAAATTATTTTTGAACTATAATCAAAATATGGGCTTGGATCACACCTGAAATTTGGGGTTCTTCTAACATTCTAGTTCTGTTAAATCTGATTAGTTTTGATCTGATCTAATCAGAATAGATTTTCAGTAGCTTAGATATAATTTACTGTAACTTTTAATCTTAAGATTTACTGCTGATGTTTATATGTTGCTTTGATTTTAACAATGACTAGTAGTCTTCAAAATATATAATCAACTGATGAAATGTTGAAAAATTTAATCTAATTCTATGATGCTTGTAAATTCTCTATTTGTAAGTTTTGTGTTTTATTTTACTTTATTCTTTTTCCCTTTTTCCTTTGTCAATTATTCCTCAAAGAAAAACATATGCTTTAGCAGCATCTACAACAATATATGATGATACCAAAATGTACCAGTTATATGATATAATCTCACTAATGCCACCATTCCATATTTGCATCCCATTGTCTAACACAAGTATACAAGTTGCAGCATTTGCATGATGATGTTGTCATTGACAATTTGATCTCTCAAGAAATTCTTCAGGCCAACAAAACTCAAAGTACAGAAATCCAATGATTGGACAATACAAAAAGGATGAAAAGTGATCCCTGTACATACATGAAGTAAAAATTCTGCTTTATCCAATTGGTGATTTTCTAATTTTATTAATCCTTAAAATAGAAATATGACTTTTTTTAATCAGGTGAAGTGACAACCATACCAACTTGCTGAGCTTTACATGAAAGGTAGCCAGTAGAGAAATACTTAAACGAACAAAAAATTCAACACTGATTTCCATAGGAGCAAATTCTTGAGAGTCATGAAAACAGACTCTGCTATGATATAGGAACACTGAATGGCATCTGCTAAGCATCTGTCTTTCTTTGTTCAAAACTCTGCACAAAATTCCAACATATTTTTTTGCAGCAAATGGAGTTAACTAGATGTGGGTAAAAGTAGTGCATTACTGCTATACTGTAATATGTTTATTGTATAGCTAATTATGCTTTCATTGTGTTTTTCATTTAATTTTTATCTTTAGCTTCCTTGAACAACAGAACTGGGAATATAAATAAAACAATAAAACAATAAAATTAATAATACTATTATTACTACTACTTATAAGAAGAAATTAGTAACCCCACTTGGTTCAAGAGGACTTTATTTTCCTAATATGGTATCAGAAGACTATCCTTGCTTCTTTCTACATGCACCACTACTTCCATATTGCTTTTCCTTTCTGGTTCGCCCACTTCTCAATTAATGCAGAACACTGAACTTTCCCCCGTTGTCCATTTAAAGCAGACTATAAGCAATGACATTTTTATGTGCTATGCAGAACCAGGCATGCTAGGACAAAATGGAAAGAAGAAACCAACTAATGAAACTCAGCAGCTATAAACGCCAGTGATGGAAATGAGGAACAATATGCAACCAAGATAAAAGCCATGGATTTGCCAATGGATTTTTGAAAGGCTGAAACAGCAGGCAGAGAGTGACAGCGTCACTCAGAACGGACAACTAGACTTTTAATCAAGATATACATAGGCGGACATTTCATTTAATTTATGGATTATTATTTGCCCTGAACCTTTGGGAAGGCAGGATTACCTAAATTGAAAATCCTAAGCATGTTTACTCAGAAAGAAAAGCCATTATGTTTTATGACATTTATTCATAAGTTAATATTTGTAGAATTGCACTGTTATTAATTAAGAAAAAAACTCATAATCTGGATGAACTGAATTGTGTTTTTAATGAAATAACTATTCTGTGGTTTGAATCTACAAGTTATTATACATCATTAGGTTCCATGTTAAGGTTGCCTTTGTGTTTGTGTCTGAATGAATACTCTCAAAATTAACATCCCAAACAGCTTGAAACACATTCCTTCAATGTATTTCAGGTAGCTCATTCAAGTAAAATATATCTTTTCCCCGCAAAGACCATTTAAAGAGCAATCAGAAAAAGCATGCATAGTTACCTCACTAAGCGAGAGTTTTTTAGCTTTTGGTCACAGGATAGAAATATTCTTCACTATAGGTAATAAAGAAACAGGTAATCTGTACAGCATCTACCATTTTACTGATTTCTGAGAAATGGCATTCATCCTGAACATTTGTAGAACCACATAATGGCTGTGGGGAAACAGCTATCATCATGAAGTACCTGAAGAGCTCTCATGTAAAAGACTCGGCTGAAGTGCTCCACAGGACAGGATGAGAAACAATGGGTTTACATTACAAGGGTTTCAGTTAGACCTCAGGAAAAAAAATCCTAACAGTAAGAGCTATTGAACCATGAAACAGACTTCCTCAGGAGATGGTAGACTCTCCATCACTGGTGGACTTCCTTCACTTAAGGAGAGACTGGTTGGCTATTGGTCCAGGTGTTGTAATAACAGATTTCTGCACTGAGCAGGAAGTTGGACTAGATAATCTCCAAGGTCCCTTCCAGGTTCTATGATGTTGACCTCGTCTGGATCTGGAAGCTAAGCAGTGTTGAGCCTGGTTAGTATTTGGATGGGAGGCTACCAGGACTACCAGGCGGTAAGCGAGACAGGATAGTGAAAAACATCCTGGAAGAAGGCAATTGCAAACTACTTCATAGTGTTGCCAAGAAAACAGAATGGATGTGACATGCATGAAATCATTGGCAGTCAAGATTGACTCAATGGATATATATGTATGTATGTATGTGTATGCGTGTATGTGTATGTGTATGTATGTATATATTAACCTTCTTATGAACAAAGCATGGACTACATTTTAAGGTGAGGGAGGGTCTATGTGCTGAAGTAGACTATTGCTGGAAAGGAGAATTATTCACACTAGTGAATAATTTCAGTATTATTACAGGTATATATTTACTATGCTAAGTACAGTACTTGCTTGTTGGAACGGCAGGCTTTAATTTCATTAATCTCAAACAAATATCCCAGAATTTGGTCCCCTATTTTCCCATTAGAAACAATACTGAAATAACAAGTGAAGACCACACCAGCGAAGTTGACAGGGAGCTATATATCAACTGCCCCCAACTTGATGTCTTCCAGAATTATCATTCCCCATTCAGCACAGCCATTGGGGTTTCAAAGTCCCATAAGTAGTTGTCACTCTGCTGCTTAAAGAATGATGGTATTTGTAGTTCAACACATCTACCAGGTTGGCACAACTGATGTAAAAATCACTTCTTCGCTTGCCTTCTTGCATAATCTAAAAATTAATATTCTGATCCCAGTGAGAAGTATGCTACTGTCAGGACCTGTATAAGAACTTTTCAGATATTTCAGTATAAAGCCAAATTATTTCTTCATCCAAAAGGAAGCTTCATTTAAGTAACAGAGCTAGGAAGTTTTCCTTTTGAAATTACATAATAGTAAGACAGCAGTCACACCTAAACTATCAAATATACCAGATGGACACCATAACTCTGTTTACTCTATTATCATATTATACATTATTAAATTATATTATAATTGCATTATGCATTATTATTACATTATAATAATGTATAATATAATTACATTATAATAGTTTATTATTTTTGCTTCAACCCAAAAAAACTTTTAAACTGGGAAGACATAAAATACAAGAGCTTCTTTAGCACAGGTCAAATCTACCTTGAGCAAAATAAAACAAAATAAAATAAGGCAGTGTGGAAGAATTTCACATCCCTTGTGCAACAGTATAACTTTGTACTCCAGTGTACTAGCACCCATTACTCCATGGGTCTTTTTTTCCTTTATCTTCACAGCACAGGAGCTGCTGCAGGAGGGTTCCAGCTTGTGCTGGGAAGGTAATCTCAGAAGCAGTAAACTGTGTGGGAAGAAACATTACATTCAAACTGGATACAAAAGAGGATTAATAGCTCACTCCTGAGAACAAGGTCAGATGTGCAATTTATACAATTCAGACTTTGGCAGATGCTGGGCCAATTCTCATGCTTATCGAGCTGTATGCTCCAATTTGTTTACAAGGGCCTTGCTCACTTCAACTGAAGGGGGGGGGTGCATTTTCATGCTACCTCCAGAGCTCCACTTTCATGTGGATCCTCGGCTCACCGTCTGGGCTCTGCTCAGGCCTTTGACTCACGGCTCAGTTTGGGCTCCACGTGGAACCTGGTTGGAGAGCAGGGCTGGTGCTGCATCCCGTGTGTTCTAAATCTCCTCTTCCTCATTTTGTTATTCTTTCTGTGAGAAGGCAGGGAGAAGTGAGGGCCTCAAACGAACCATGTTTGCTAGGGGAGAGCGCTGTGCACCATGGGGCAGCCTTGGGGGGACGGCAGGAGGGAGGATGGGCAGAAGGCACGTTCGCACCAGAGTGGAGAGGGACGGCAGGAGGGAGGAAAGACTGCAGGCAAGAGGCACGTTCGCACCAGAGTGAAGAGAAACGGCAGGGGGCGGCTGTCGGGTCAAGTGGGGATTGGAATGTGTATTGCGCTGATTGGATTCGGAAAGTGGAATGTCTGCGGTTTTGCGGTTAATTAGCGGCGCTCCGGGGCAGTAAAAAAGGTGAGATTGTGAGCCAAGCCCTCGCAGGAGGGGGAGGACAGATAGGGGGTATAAAAACCTGTCAGACCTTGCTTCGGGGTTCCTCCATTGCTGCGGGAGGGACCCACCTTTGCAAACGTGCCCAATAAAAACTTCTGTCTACTGGATAACCGAACCCGTGTCTGTCGTTTTCTGACATTTCCAACCCCATGGACTTTGGAAATACATTGCAGAAAGGGGTTTAAGATGCAGACTAGTTCTTCAAAAAGAGAACAGAAAGGGACCAATTTTTATGGGAGCAGAAGCCCCCAAAGAAAATATCGAGTTAAGAAAGGGTCAGATCAGACTGGGGACTGCAAAGAAAAGCATTTGGGGGGAAAAAACCCCTCCAGTGCATTCCTATGTGAGATGTGGTTGGGCAGCAGCTCAGAATGCCAGTGACTTCTAAGTCCTCCTTCCTCCTGGCCTTATACATATATATACATACATATATATGAATACACAATGTATTCAGCCCACCAGGTCCTTCTTAGTGCTCATATACAGACACACATGAGGGGAGAGCAGAAACACGCATGCACACACAAACAGAGGCTACCCATCAACACACACACACACACACACACACACACGATGCAACAAGTTAAATTGCTACAGAAAAGAAAAACAGACCTGTCCTATGGCTACGCTTGCAAGCTCCCTCCAGCACAACGTTGCCTTTACCTAGCCAAAATATTTATTTGCAGAGTGGCAGAGTGGCCAAACATCCAGCTAAATGTACAACAGGATGGATTCTAGCTGTAGAATAATAGTAAATAACAAGAAAGATCAGTGGAATGGTGGGGGGGGGGGGGAAGCCCAAAACTACTGGCAGAGAGAAGCAAGCAGGTAAGAGAAACTTGAAAGGCTCCCATTGTAACCCTAGCACTGAAGAGCGGTTTCATTCGGGAGAGCTCCCTCTAGCATGCCTTCAGACTGAGTTACAAAGGCTTGGTATGATCCAAGGCGTTAGCACTGTTGCCTAACTGCCTGAAGGAATACTGCAGTCAATACTGATAATTACCTACTAAGATATACAAATCTGCCTATCATCAGGCATACTACATATTGAGTGTTGTTTTCCCCAGAAATTTCCTTCCAGCTCAGAAATTAAAAACAAGATTCAGTAAATTTTGGTGCAATCAGTCTTCCGCCAATCAAGCATTGCAAAGCAGTTGTTTTGCAGGTACAAGTGCAGAAATTGTTGAATGATAATCCCGTACCTCACCAGAAGCAGATGATTGCTCTAACACTACATGAATTTGCAAAGCAATGCATATTATATGAGCACATATAATCTGCATTTGTCATAGTTTCAACTGTGCACATTGTACTGTGATTCTAAACATGGAAAATTCTTAGAATTTCATCTTTTAGTTTCTTGTTAATGCAGCTTTTCAGACAAACTTTCTTTACAAAGAAAATGCACAGGAGCTGCCGTACATGAACCACCCCATCAATTCAATCTAACGCACTGAAGTTGGTTACTTGGGTTTTCTCACGATGGTCTTTCCCCTCTGGAGAAATGGATTTGAACCAGAAATCATCTACATGTAATATGAAACACTCCTTGTCTTAGGTAGCTGGGAAGCCAATATATTCTACATGCAAAATAAATAGTTGTTATGTTTGCAGACTTTTACTTATACCTGCATGTTTGTGAGGACGTGAATGTCTGCTGCAACTTATTATGACATCATCATTTTGAATGCATTTTATGAGTTTATTTAGAAGAAAGGTTTTAGGCAAATATAAATAGGACATTTTCACCAGCCACTTGTATAGTTATCATATCAGTTAATTTGAATAAAAGTAAATTTATCAGGCATACTGATCAATTTTATGATTGTCAGGGATGCATTGGAGAATGTTAGTACCTTGTCCACAAATGCAGATGAAAGAGAGAATTATTTGATCTGAGGAGAACACAGAATATAATTCCAAGTGTTCTGTGATGTCACTGAATGCCATTGTCCATATTTCCTAAAGGTATAAAGAAATTCACTAAGAGATCCCAGCTCAATGGCTGAAAATCACTACCAAACTGAAAAAAGTCTGCACTGTCACAATCATATGCACAATGTAACAGAATTGTTTTCCTTAAAATTCCAAAATCAAGGTGACAGAAATTAGATTAAATATGCTATGAAGTGTTACAAAATTAAAGTCAAAATGTATGTAATCTATAGCTTCTCATGATTTCCAAGTAAATCTAGCAAGATCTTGTATGACCTCTCTAAATAATTTCCAGTTTTCAGGACACTTATTTTAAAACTGGACCACATCTGCCAACTCTAGTTTAATATTTACCATATCCAAGCAAATGATATGCAAATGATGTTAATCAAATGCAATTAAAATATCCAAATTAGCTAGCAGCAGCATTTTAGCATGTCATCTATTTCCCTGGTGACCCTGAGCAAGTTGCAAACACTTGTAGTAACCAAAGCCTGTGCTCACACATCCCTTACTACATGCAAGATAAGCCTACTGAGGTTCTACAGTTTGCTGTCGTGGGATAAATCTAGACTTGGAAAGATATGGCAACATTCCGTACTACAATCAGATTGCATTAGGCTGAGGGTAGCAAATATTAAGACAAGGAAAATGACACTTGAACACATCAAACTGTCAGTTCTGATAACTGACAACTGAATACCCTCCTCCTCGTCTTTCTTCTCATATGAAACTCACCACCCATCCACCCACCCACCCCTGCCCCATGGTGTCTTAAGAATGGAGCCTTCTCTCATATGTTCCTTGGAAGCTTAGACCCTTCACCTAATCTGCCACAGTATTTTATGTTTCCCTCCTCTGTTTCGTTCAACAGTGCCAATGAGTCTATCTTGCTCTCTTTCGCTCAAATATTTATTATTGAACACTTACATGCACTACTAAATTAGAGCTTAGTTACAGCAGTCTAACAGTAATTAAGGAACTTAAAACATAAGCCTGCTTAGGTCTTCTTACACTTACAGTAATATATCTTGTAAGAAAGGGTGTGATTCTTCTTTTTTCACATATTATGAAATAAAGACTTATTCATATATTATTTACTGATTTCATAGACACCAGAACTGATTTGGAACCAAAAGAAAGATGTCTTGATTAAAACTCCATCTACAACATAATGTAATAATCTAAACAACATATTTCCAAATATAGGTAACTGTACCCAACTTACCAGGGCTGACTCTAGACATTTAGGCACCCTAGGCAAAGTCACACTCTGGTGCCCCCTATGGTTTGGCTCATCTTCTGATTTTGTTAGGAATTTCAAAAAGGTGCTTTCAATTAAGTTGTTTCTTAATTATATTTAACCCTAGAGCATGTGTGCTGACTCATGGAGTGCGCCATTACTGCTTTTCACTTTTTTATTGCCTTGTCAGAAGTCTTTTCAATTTTGGCACTCCCCAAGTAATGGCACCCCTAGGCCAGTACCTACTTGGCCTTAGCCTAGAGCCAGCCCCGCAACTTACCTCCATCCAGCTTAAATTCAGAATTATATAAATCAAAACCATCTAGAATATTGATGCTGGTTCAACAAATGCTCCCAAAGTGCTTTCCTATGTACAAAAGGTTGGCTACTACTCATCTGGTTCAATCAATCAAATATGTTTGATTGAAACCATGCCACCTCTCTTTTAACTAATAAGAGTCATTCTGAGACAGTTATTTTATTTATCTGTTGCCTTGCTGTCTCTTTTCTCTAGGAGCTGAAGATAGCAAGACGGACAGGCAGGGCTCCCATCATTCCATCCTTCTAATACTCTCCCCCCTGTGAGGGTAGTTGCACTCTTAAGCTGTTCCTGTCCTGTATTCATACCAACTCAACTCTAAACTAGCTTAAGAAAATCCTGTCTAGTCTGAGACACTTTGACAACAGCTTCCAAGGTATTAGTCTGGACAGCCGGCTACCATGTTCACCCATTGGTCAGTTCCCTGCTGCTGCGCCCTCCCCACTGTCCTGTCCCAGGAAAGCAGTGGGTAGGTTTTAATGGACATATACACTTTTATGTCTGTATGTACAAATTTAAATTGAATTTATATATACCAAGTTAAAACATCAAAATGCAGGCACAGCAACCAGCTTTAAAATAAACATTATATTCATATTCCCTTGTTGATCTCTAATGTCTTCTAGAGCTACTTAGAAATTGTAGCTCTAAAAAAAGATTATTTTTAAGCCCATCACCCTCAAGCCATTGGAGAAAGATGACAAGGTTTACCATTGGTCTTATTTTTTAAATAAAAAGCCCAGGGGAAAATAAGTAGTTCAAGAAAAGAAAGATAGTAATTTTTAAAAAGCTCACATTTCTGGCAAGATTTGAACTAGCAACCTTCTAGTTGTAAGGCGCTGTACTATTACAGCATTCCTAGTAAAAGTAACTCTAGAAGATATTAGAGACCGTGGTAGCCACTGACTTAGTTAGGGAGGCATTCTTGTCTCTATGAAGTAGCTAATGAATTTCTGAAGTTGGTCTGTAAGTAAGTAAAGTGCACAGCCAAAATGGTCAGGAGCACTCAAGACAATATTTTAAAAAAGAGTATTTAAAACTGCAGCAGGAAAATGTGCCCAGAGGGTGTATTTGCTACAGGCGGAATATGAGTACAGAGTGATACCATCTGTTCCTGCCCTCCAAAAATGGTAGTTGGTCCATTCTAGTGATAAGGCCAGGCAACTGGAGAACCCCAAAGTGACAGGCCCAAAGTTGAGTGGCGACTCAAACCTGGCTTTTCACTTTACCCCGGGACCTTAAATACTTGAAAACATGGTCACAATCAGCTCCTTTACTATACTCTGGTTTCTCTTCAGATCGTACAGTATCTGTTTACTAATTTTCATGAAAGTTTGTTAACAAAATGGCAAATTCTTAATTGAATGCAATTATATTTTAATTCATTCCAGAGGATGAATTATTAAAATATTGAAAATAAACTATTATCCACAGCTGAGCCCCAATTCTCTATGACATTCATAGGTTAAATTAGGAGTGAACATCTCACTGACTGTACTCTAAGGATTGGCGGAAGCTTGAGAAAGAACATCCTTGGTAGTTTCCAGAATAGACTTTTTTCAATCATTGTTGGCTTAGTTATAGTAACTGAAGCAATTGCAGCAAAAAACAAAAACAGATTTTAAAAAAAATGGCTGTGAAATGAATTATTTTATGGTTAAAGCGCTTTGAGGGGATGGGAGTTGGCCCCTGAAATTATTACTTATGGAGAAAATAGGAACCTGGGAAGCACTGGGTTCAGCATAACATAAAAGTAACAGAATCACTTGATCACATCAAAGAAGAATTTGGGTTGAGGACCTGGAATTCTCAAACCATGTTGGAAGAACAGAAAATGAGCCAGTATTCTTTGAAAAGTTATACTGTTATCAAAGCACACAAGCTGTAACATCACTAATTTTGGATTCCAGCTTGGAAACAATCAAGTTACAGCATATACATTCTATATGTTCAGTCTCAGCATTTCTGCTAAAGGAACTTGACAACTCAGGTGGGGCAGAGAGGGGTTAACTCTAGTGAGTAATGCCAGGCAAGATAAACAGTACAGGTAGTCCTCACTTAACAACCCTAATTGGGGTCGGCAACTCCATCACTAAAAGCAGTCATTAAAGGGAATATCACATGACTGCCCCACTTAGCAATGGGCAGCCCCAATTGTGGTTGTTAAGCAAATCACGCACGGTCATTAAGTGAAACATCATATGACCACAACTTGCAACCTCCTGCCAGCTTCCCCATTGACTTTGCTTGTTGGAAGCTGGCTGGGAAGGTTGCAAATGGTGATTACGTGATCGTGGGACACTGCAACTGTCGTAAATGTGCTACCGTTGCCAACTGCCCGAATTGTGATCACATGACTGCAGGTGGTCATGTGAGGACCGGTTGTAAGTCACTTTTTTTCAGCACTGTTGTAACTTTGAACAGTCACTAACTGAATGGTTGTTAAGCAAGGACTACCTGTACTAAGGTCAATGAAACAGGGGCTTCGGATGTGGATACTGTACTTGTTCTACTCATAGATAAACCATAGGAGTTCTCTCTCAGTTTCTGACAGTGCTTCAGACAAAAACAGATGAAAGAACTATGGATATGCTTATTCTACATTATGCTTTGGTTTGCTAGTTATTTCATGGATTCTGGTCTCAGTAGACTGAGTTATTGACAACTTTGCCCCATAAGCTTCACCTCAAATCATTTTGTTGCTGGACTGAACTGCCCCACTCCAGTGACATCAAGACATCTCCAGCCATATTCCCTGTCAACCCAGGAATGCTGATTACCCCTGGCTTAGAAGCTATAGAATGAATAACAGCTCTTCCAGAATCTAGTTCCCCAGGAAAGACAGGACTAACAGCAGCCCCAGACCAAGCACACTGCAAATATCTGGGCATGCTGGTGAGACAACAGCTATCTTTGTCAGAGCAAGCTCCAATCTTCTGTCATTTCTTTATTTAAGTTCTGACAGCCTCTCTCAAGGGGGCTTTACCTGAAATGGTTCTGCTTAATATAACGTGACTGAGGCCTAATGAATAAGCACCTCTCCTGCAGTCTATTTTCTTTGAGCCTTGAGCCTGGAAAGAACAGATTGGTGGGCATGATAGAAGAATTCAGGAAAGATCCACAAAGAAACCTGTCACCTGCACAATAAGTGCACATGTAGTCCTGAGGTAGTGCCATTTAAGGAGAGAAAGGAGTAATATTTTTATTGTACTGATTCCATGATTCTGTTATGATTATTTGCTTGGTGGGCCTCTGGAGTTCATCTTCCCCTATTTTATAACTGCTGTGAAGGCTCTACATAAATTACTGTGCTGTATGAAAAGGGCAAATTCTGCTACTAAACATGGTCTCTTTTTGTCAATTCCAAGACGGATAAGAAAAAGTCCTCTGCTGCTGAAGGGCCCTATTGGATCATGCACTTAGTGACATAACGGATTCAGTTCTGAGCTTATTTACTTATTTAGGAAAGTGGCAGCTTCTTTATTTATGAGAGCCATTTATTTTCTAATCAATCTATGATATAAACACAGATAGAATGAATCAATTGAAATGCAGCTGCATATAGGCACAGAATAGCTTTACTGAAAAAGAAGTTAACATCAAAGTAAAGGAGTAATTTATGTTAATAAGATCACAGTGGCAAAGAACAGAGTCGGAAATTGCTTTTTTTATAAGAGGTCCAATTAATTGGATTAATTCCTCATTTAAAAACAGCTTGTGCACAGCTATAATGACTGACCCGGTCTTTTGCAAAGGATAAAATTGTTCCTTCTCTTGATACAAGGCAGAGAAAGAACAGGAAGAGTCTCACTTTTTTTTCACCCCATGTCTCTTGCTATTCTGACAAGAAAAAGTACAGGTTGTGCTGTGTATTATGTTATTTTTACAAGAATGGGATTTTGCATTGGAACCTTGCTTTGAATCATTGCAATTTCATGAATATGGTGAACTGCTAGCTCTATACTATCACACTGCTTATCACCAAAGTTATTCAGAACTGTGTCATGGATGACACGTTAGATTGGCACAGGAATAGGTGGTTCCCCCCCCCCCCCGCTCCCATTTTCTGTTTTCAACACATGCGAACTTTGGGAACACTTTTTCTGGATAATGTGAACAAATGTGCAAATATTTCTATGCCTTTTCTATATAGTTTTATAAGCTTTTTGTATGTACTTTTCCTTTAGTTCGTACTTTCTTTTCTATTACAGTGCTCCATTATAGTCATTGTTGTCAATATTTTGCCCAATGCATACATTTTCATGAACAATTTATTGTGTCCCACACTATATGGCAACATTTGCAGAGATAGACATTATGGTATGCAGGTGTTTGGGTTCAAGTTCCAACCTATATGTTGTATGCAATTTACTTACGCAGATACAAATTTCTCATACATGCCTAATTACAACAATCATGACAATGAGCAACAAGAGAACTGTTGCTTAAAAAGTTCCATCACATTTGTGAATGATTGCCCTGCCCAATCAATTTATGCAACATGCACTAATGCATCTTTCCATAGGACTTCTCAGCGTCGGACTGCAAATTAAGACATCCATGATGAGATGTTTTTCAATACTAAAGTAATTATTTTTTCCACATAGAAAATTACATGTCAAGGGAAAGGGCCGTAGTTTATTCTTGTCTGTAATGTATGCTCGCCCTCTTTCTTTCTCTCTCTCAGCAAAAAGGAAGAAAGTTCTTTGAGAAAAATTGACAGTGGAAGGAACTCTCTTAAGGAAGACAGTCTAATAGAAGGGGAAGCCCCATGGAGGAAAGGAGTAACTGGAAGCAAGAGACATTATGCTGCTATTCCTCAGAAACTGTCTGAAGATGAAACAGGCTCTAAGTGTTCAGGGGAAGGAGAAGAGGCACTGCAGAATGG
Organism: Python bivittatus; assembly: GCF_059951505.1. Taxonomy (NCBI): domain Eukaryota; kingdom Metazoa; phylum Chordata; class Lepidosauria; order Squamata; family Pythonidae; genus Python; species Python bivittatus. The sequence goes on along the minus strand of NW_028277040.1, from coordinate 2,231,618 downwards.
GGGGTTCCCTGAAAGGCAGAAGATGCCCCTTTGCCCTATAAAAAGATAAAGAGAAATGTCAGGGTAGCTGGTGACTGGACCCATCAGTCTGTAAATATACTGGCTACCAGGACCAAGGATCAGAAAATGTCCAAGACTTAGGAAGTCCAGCGACAATTATCTTTTCCTGCTATACACGTGGGGACAAATGATACTGCAAAGAACTGTACCAGTGTGAACTTTGAAAAACACAGGACCCGGGGGCTCAAGGTAGTATTCTCATCCATCCTTCTAGTCTATGAGAGAGGACCATAAAGCAAAATGAAACTCCTGAAAGTCAACAACTGGCTACCCAAATGGTGCTTACAGAAGAGTCTGAGTAACATAATAATGGGCTATTGGCACGAGATAAGTAATACCTCACAAGGACTGGTAAAAATTTGGTCAAACCATAAGTTTGATTAGGAAGCTGTAAACTGAATCCTGGAGAGGACAGAAATGAAGATCCAGAAAATGGGTTTTCCTGTAGAAAGTGGGAGTACTGCTAAATAGGGCTTCTTAAACTAGTTCATGAAAAATCAAAAAGAGCATTGACTTATCAAGTTCATCCCTTCGCTGTCTATACCTTAATGGTTAGAGCAGGGTTTCCCAAACTGTGAGGTGCACCTCCCTTTGGGAGGTGGAGACAGAGTCCAGGGGAGGTGGGAAGAACCTTTTATTTACATTGTTACAATAATTTTCCAAAGTTTCATTGTATTGTTTTCATCGTTCATTTGTGTTCATTTTGGTGTTCGGATTTTTAGGGGAAGTCTATACATTAAGATTACACTAAAGGGAAGTGTGATGGCAAAAATTTTAGGAACCCTGGCTTACAGTATGGAAAATAAACAAGATGAGCATGAACTCATTACTGGAAGGCAAACGTAATTTAATAAGTACAGTAAAGACGTGGTGGTATTACTTCCATAAAAGGAAACGTAGCAGCTGAAGGTGCTATACAAAAACATCGAATTTTAAACACCTTGAGAACAATGAGATAATTACCAGGAGTCAGCTTGAAGTTATTAAGAACAATTCTTGCTACACTATCCTTAACTCATTTTTAGCTCATGTAGCTTTCTTACATGGTATATTTCAAGACTGCTGTATGCATATTCTGTCTTGACTTCAACACAACATTTGACAATGGGCATGGCATACTAATTAGCAAGCTAGTTAAATGCTGGCTGGATGGCATGACAATTAAGTGAATACAGGTGGCCTGAAAATGTTACTCAAAGAGTGTTCATCAAATTGGAAAGCAGTTTTGAATAGGATTATACAAGAATTAAACTTAGTAGTAGTAATAGTCTTAGTTCTTTTACTCTTCAATATTTTTAGTGAAGATATGGATGAAATGGTGGAGGTAATGTCAGTAGCACAAAATTGGGTGGGATGGCTAATATTCTAGAGGAAAGAAATAAAATACAAAACAATCTCAGTACATTAGAGGTATGGTCTAAAAGCAACATAATGAAACTTAACAGAAGCAAGGGCAAAGTTTTTACTTAGGAATAAAAATCAACTGTACATGTATGGAATGGGGGATTGGTTTAGTAATGGTATTTGTGAAAATGATCTTGGAACAGTTGCTGTCTGCAAGGTGAATATGAACCAGCACTGTGATATGGCTCCAAAAATGTCAAATGCAGTTTTGAGCTGCATCAAGAGACGTATATTTTCTAATCACAAGTAGCAATAATTCACTTCATTCTGTTTTGATCAAACCCTGCCATAGTTCTGGGCACCATAGTTTAAGAAGGATTCAGAGAAATTGAAACTGAAGTCCACATATTACAGTTGCCACGGTTGAGAAACACTGGACTAGACAATAAGTCCTACGAAGAGAGATTGAAGGAGCTGGCATATTTAGAGGACTGAGGGTAGATATGATAGCACTCTTCGATTAACTGAAATGATGTCATACAACCTGATTCTGGCTGAATGTCAGGAGGTGTTTTTGTTTTTTTAACAGTAAGAACATATCACCCAGAAAACTGGTGGATCCCCCTTCATTAAATGTATTCAAGCCATGGCTTTATAGTCATCTTTCTGGGATAATTTGGATTCCTGCACTGAGCAAGGGGTTCGACTCAGTAGCCTAAATAGCGTCTTCCAACTCAGGGATTCTATGATTCTGTTCTTTCCCATTATACTTGAAAGACTGAAATAATTTAAATGGGCCTCTTTATAATTGTCTAGCATAACCTGAGGAACTTAGATATTTTCTCTGGCCTACTTCATATGCATCTCATGACAATTTACACACAAAGTGATGGGTTTCATCTTAACCAGAGGGTATCAGAAGCTGGCACTTAATAAGAAAAAGGTTGCAGAGGAATTTTAAAACTGATTAGGGGGGAAAGGCCACAGGATGTGAGGAGCATCCACTTCAGGAAAAATCATCCGCAGTGGATGAGACTGAAAATTATTCTGACTATTCAAAATGGGATGGCGTAGAATTAGAACATAAGTATAGTTGTTCAAGAAAACTGCAGAGTCACAAGAGCAAAGGTATATACCAGGCTAAAAAAAATCAAGGAGGAGAGCTAAATGGTTAAATTCAAGTATCAGGCACCTCCAGCCAAAATCAGAGTTGGAACGCTTGATCCTAGATTTAGCAAGCACTGCTGAAAGCTGGAGGAATGGTGACAACCCACTGAGATATAGTTACTCTGGAATCCAGGTTCTGTAGGAAGGACAGAGAAGGCCATAACAGAAGTGGTTTGCTCTGGATATCAAAGAGGGCATAATCTCTCAAATTAGAACTCAACACCGAAGCAAACTTTTCCACAAAATCACTGTGGGTGTCTATGCCAGTGTAATTTAGTGCTGAGGATATACTATCCCAACCCTTTCCCTTCCAACACAGTCAAGAACTTCAACTGATCTGATGAAACCAAAGAGGCATCTGGAAAAGAAACAGTAGTAATATTGGTTGAATTCAATCCATCTCACATAAATTGAGAAAATGCATGTTCTGAATATAACAAAAAGACCCTATTTCCAGCTACACTAAATATTTTGCCCCTTAGAGCATCTACCTAAGGGCAGACTGTAACCATGGATGCAATACTAAATAGTGCCCAGGATCTTGCCAGGATATGAATGTTTTGATCAGATGGATCATAAGGCTATTGCATTCAACATGCAAGTAAGACAAGCAGAGGCAACAGCCAAAATAACAAAAAGTAGGTGAATAACACCAACATAATGAATGTTCAACATGTTGTGAGTGTTGTCTTAGCACTTAGTTCTAGTGTATCAATATGCTAGATCACAAATAAATATGAAAAGCTATTTAGTCTACTTTAAATGTACAAGCACCAGATACAATACGTGCATTTAAATTCTGTTGAGTTTTCTTGATGATATGCCAGAAATGCAAGGAGAGGAAGGACAGTTCACTTGTAATTCTGCTTCCCATCCTATTTCATCAGACTGCATGAAGCCACTCTGGGGCTGGCCATTTGTATGAAGCTCCTGCCCATTGTGGTGTGTGGGCATTTCTTCACATAACATATGAGCTAATAAACATAAACTTTCAATTAAATTTTTATGACTTCTGAATAAAACCACATGTGCTCATTTTGCAGATTTTACACCCCTGACAGAATTAAGAGCATTTGCTCAAATGCCTTGTTGACTGTTAATATTGCAAGACCTCATTTATGGATGTTATGGTCTGTTACCCAATTTTAATAGTGGCCAGTGCCTGGTATGTAGTTTTGCTTGTTTATGGCAGTAGATTATTGTTATGGTGCAAAGAGAAACAGAGAATGGAGAATGGCTCACCTCTCTGCAGGAAGCAGGTTCTACAGGCAGTAATCTCTCCCATGCTCAGTCTGGTATTGTTCAGAGATGTTCATTTAAACTACTTGTAATTATACAACCAACACCAGACTGACTTTTACCATTAAGCGGCAGACTGGATATCATTATTTACAGTTTAAAAGTAGAATACTATATTGCCTGTGAGTCATATTATTGTCATTTGTTGACAAATGGCTTCTTTCTTCTTCGTTTCTTTTTATTTTTGTGCACTGAAAGAGCAAGCAAATTGTAAGGATAATAGGACAGCAGGAGAAATTCATATTGTTCCCATTTTAATAAGGACTGATCTAATACACATTTCCTCAACTAATAAACAAATCTGAATACAGTTTTCTTTCCAGGTTTGCACTCCTGTACATTTGATGGTGCAGTCATCCTACAAAAAAGGCACAAAATACATACATTGGGGGGGGGGACTCACATGCAAAAACTGTATATTAAAGCCAATATTGCTTTAATTTTTTTTTAAAAAAACCCTCTCACCCCTATGGGTGGTATGTATCTTCCTCAATCTTGGGTCCTCTACCAGAGGCCTGGGAGTTTAAGGGTTCTGCGCAGTATCTTAGCTGTTCCTAGCACTGCACTCTTCTGCACAGAGAGCTCTCATGGTGTTCTTGGAGCCCCTCTCCCAGCTTGGGAGTCACAGCCCCAAGTGCTCCTACCACCACTGGCACCACTTTGGCCTTTACTTTCCACATCCTCCCTAGTTCCTCCTTCAGGCCCTGGTACTTCTCCAGCTTCTCATACTTCTTCCTGATGTTGCTGTTACTTGGCACTGCTACATCTATCACCACCACTGTCTTCTGGTCCTTGTCTGCTACCACGATGTCTGGTTGATTGGCCAGTACCTGCCTGTTGGTCTGGATCTGGAAGTCCTGCAAGATCTTAGCCCTGCTATTCTCCACAACCTTCTGTGGAATCTCCCATCTGGACTTGGGGGGGGGGGGTCTTGCCCATACGCTGTGCAGATGTTCCTGTGCACAATGCCAGCTACTTGTGCCATTCAGTGTATGCTGTTCCTACCTGCATCTTACACCCTGCCACTATGTGCTGGACTGTCTCTGAGACCTCTCTGCACCTTGGGCTCTGTCTAGTGTGGTAGATCACTACTTCTGTGGATTTGGTACTTGGTGCCTGTTCTTGTGCTGCTGTGATCACTGTCTCAGTGCTGTCTTTTACTCCAGCCCTTTCCAGCCACTGCTAGGATTTCCCTCAGCTATCTGTCGATGGTACATCCCATGCAGGGCCTTGTCTTGCCATGACACTTCCTCTGCTTGAACTTCCTCCCATGTCTGCTGCTGCCTCAGGCATTCTCTCAGCAGCTTATCTTTGGGTGCCATCTTACTGATGTACTCCTGGATGTTCTGGGTTTCATCCAGGACAGGGGCTTTGACACTCACCAGACCCTACTCGCCCTCTTTCCAGCTGATTTACAATCTCTGGGTGTTGCACATGGGGTGGAAACCTCCATACATTGTGAGGAGCTTCCGGGTCTTCACTTCAGCAGCCTCTATGTCCTCCTTTGGCCAGCTCACTATACAGGCAGGGTACCTGATAACTGGCAGGGCATATGTGTTTATGGCGTGGATCTTGTTCTTCCCAGTCAACTGGCTCTTCAGGACCTGTCTTATCCTTTGGTGGTGCTTGGATATTGCTGTCTTCCTTGCCTCCGCATTGTGGTTTTTACCTTTCTGATTTGAACTTTTCAAATTTCCAACTTGAACTTTTCACATTTCCAAGTTGAACTTTTAACCTTTCTGCTATTTATTTATTTATTGTATTTATATCGCATCTGATCAAGATGGTCTACACGGAGAGCTCCTCTAATTTTTATCTCCAGAACAATAATTCTGTGAGGTAGATTTGGCTGAGAGTGAGAAACTGCCATATCCAGAAAGTTCTGTTGTATGGCAAATTGCACTTGGCTCTCCCCTGCCTTAGCACCAATCAAACACCTGAAACACTACATTACCTGGCTCCCTTTAATGCAAATGTGAGCATAAAAGGGACAGATTTAACCATAATTGAAGGAAAAGAGACACTCTGAAAATTTTTTAAAAAGAAGAAAAAAACAAAAAAGTAAGATCCTTGCTCATTGGAAGCCTCTTTTTAATAGTGAGATTGTGTTTACTTCAGCCTTTTTCTAATTAATAACATGAAGGTTGGATCTTTTCTTGTTGTGAGGATGGCAGGCACTAGGAATGAGCAGCTGTGTATTGTGTGGGTCTTTAGGCTGACTTCTCCTTGCATTCCATTCTGTCTGCATTCCAGCTCCAATTGAGAGAATCTCTAAAGTTAACTCAGGAATTTGCACATACACATTCTGATAGAGTTTTCCATTTGTGGATATTTGCCTAGCTGTTAAGAAATAAAGATTACACATATACATTGATTAATACTGCTCAAAAACAATGTACATTATCAAATGAGGAGTTTATTTTGAGTGCTGCTTTTCAGTCAAAATGTATATATGCTCTGCCAATTGATAATCTATACGAAAAACATCACAAATGGAAGACTGTGTCAAACTGCAGATACACAGACTCCAAATGTGAGAACTTCTCCAGGCTAAATCAGAAGGCAGAAAGGAATGCAAGGCACAGTTGATTCACAGAATAAGCATGAAAGAACCTGTCAGGTCTCAGAGGTGATGGGTTGAGGGAGATATCCCAAGGTACACTGAGCTGCTCATTCCAGAAGGGAGATCACAAATTTGCTTATGATCCCCAATTGTGGCCCAATAATCTCAACTTACAGACCAGGTGGCCAGATATCTCATGCCCTTAGACTCAAGCTATAAAAAGGCCTTAGGCATTTATGATCTTGTGGTGGATCATTTAAGTCATTCAAGAGTCTAATACCAAGACTAAGGAAGTGGGGTGGTGTTGACCTTAAAGGACACCTTGTCTGTGACCAGGACTCTTTTCCTGAAATACCTGTATATTAAATTGAGCTATGTGGATAAGCTAAGAATCTGTTGGTGTACTGGTTGCACTGCTGCCCAGCAGAGCCCATACTGAGCTTCTAGACTTGGTCTCTGAACTGATGCTGAATCCCCTTGTCTGTTAAGTGTTCAGAGACTTTAATCCCCATGCCATGAGGGCCAGGTCTTACTAAATTCAATTCATGGCCTCCATGGTGACAATGGGCCTGTACCAAGTAATTTCTGGCCTGACACACTCAGGCAGTCAGAATTTGGATCTCATCTTTGCCTCAAAGCAGTTCTTTTGTCAACTACACATGGAGGGCATTATATTTTACTATAGTCAGACCATTTTCCCAACTAGATGAGACCTCTGTAGGGAGAGGGAACACATTCCAATAGCTCTCTCCAAGTATTTGATGGACTCTGACAGATTCTATTTTAACATTTACATGAAGCTGATGGGAGAGATCATCCATAGGTTCAGGCACATTATCATCAATATGATGATAGAAATCTCCAATGTTGGAGATGGTATGAAATACATAAAACTGAACCCAAGCAAAATTGAATTTCTGTTTCTGTATCTACATATTCTGTTGGCCCCAGTGTTGTCTCCTGACACGGAAGCACTACCGATGAAAGAGCAGGTCCACAATTTGAAGGTCCTTCTAGAGTTACAGCTATTGCTAGTTGGACAGGTAGAGGCTGTGGACAGGGGGCCACTTCCCAGTGTTATATGGTATATCAGTTGCAGCCCTAGATGGAATGGGAGAAGCTTGACACAGTGACTCATGCCCTTATCCCTACTTGGTTGGACTACTGAGTCCATCTGGAAGCTACAGCTCGTGCAGTATAAGCGGTCTATTTACTGGCTGGCACATGACGCCAGGAACACTATATCTTTGCTGCATCAATCTGCTACACTGACTTCCAAGAGATTTCCAACGCAATTCAGTGTGCTGGCTTTAACCTATAATGCCCTGTGTGGTTTGGCACACAGGACTGACTTCTTCAGCCAGATCTCAACTGTGGCACCTTTTTCCTGAAACAGCCTCCCCTAGGAATCTGAATTCTTTTGGAAGCTGCTGAAAACTGGCCTCTGCCAGAGACTCTTTCCTATCTGTGTCTGAGCACTGATTATTGTGATATTGCTATTGCCTAGGTTCCCATTTAGTTGATTTTTCATTGAGTAATTTAATTATTTACTAATTTATTTTCTTACTGTGAATGATTTAACTGATATATACCCTCACTGTTAAAAACTGGGAGTCCAAGTAGATTACAGCAGTGTACAAACATAATTAATAACAACAACAACAAAAGAGAGTAGTTGACTGTTACTCATTTTATGTTTGCCACTGTGTATCATTGGACCAACTATCTTGAAAAAGGAAAGGCAGATGTGATCTCTTTCAAATGATAGATTCCCAGATTGTTAGGAATCAGGAATAAATTATATAATAATAATAATAATAATTATTATTATTATTATTATTATTACTGTGCTATTATTACTATGAACCAACTTCAGATATCAAAGTTAAAATTAGTTGAACACTGAAGAAAATTAGTTGAACACTGAAGAAAACACTGAACACTGAAGAAATTCAAATTGTGGGAGAAGTTCATCAGCATCTCTAGTTAAAAATACCATTTGCTTTTCAAACATCAAAGCTGCATATTTTTAGCTGTGTATGCTATACCATGACATGGAGCTCATGTCACATTTTACTATAACCCGTAAGAATGTCTACAGTTTTAATACGGCCTCAGAACTGGATGCATCTCTAATGCCCACTATTCAGCTTTTTATTTCCAGACACAGGAATTGATTGAGGGAGCCACCCTGTAATTTTACAGTGACATACACAAGTGTGTTCCTGTTTCAGACTTTCCCCACTGTCCCTCTGCCCTGCTCTTCCTGGCCTGATCATAGAAATGGATATGATGTCAGCTGATCACCTATAATAAATGTGCAGGTCTGTATGTCACAGTCAATGCCAGCTGGCCTTCTTCATGATGGAATGGGTCTTGCTCAATTGTGTAACAGTGCGTCCTGAAGGGAAAGGCTTGCCCATATAAACAATATTGTTGTGCTACCCTAGCAAACCTGTTGAAATGACTATCGGTTGTTTACAAGTATTTAAAGAACAAAGCAAAAAAGAAAAGCCCTTCTGGGCTGGCATGTTAGAAAATCAGCAATAAAAAATTCATAAATACCCTTCTAGGCTAAAAGAACTGCTATTTATTGTATTTACTGAGCGGCTGCTTGGGAGCCTGGAGGCTAGAATTCACACCGATCCACTCCTAAAATAAACTAGATGAACACTGTACAGATTAATGCACAAAGCACACTGCAACACAAACTGTGCCTGCACAGAACACAGCATAAAGAGAATCTCCTCGGCTCTCAGCGTATGTATGTCTAATGCAATTTCTTAAATGGCAATAAACACTTTATTCTTTCTTGCTGTGCTGTTTACTTTCTCCCACCTGTTCTTCTCTGACCAATTTTGCTGGCTCAATCTGTTCTTCTGAGGAATCAACAATTTGAGCTAAACCCCTCAGGGTAGCAACGTTCTAGAGTAAACAGTAGTTTCTCAGAATGTCTTGTGATGCTGATTCTTCATAAAGTCACAATTTTCTTTATTATAATGTACCTAATATGCAGTTGCCATTTCTCCCAAAAGAATTTGGCAGAGAGTAAGTGAAGATACGGGCAGCTGGAGAAGATGAATATATATAGTAACCCGCCAATCTCTTGGCAATTTGGTCAATTTGAACTAGGTGTAACAATGCCTAGAACCTGGGCCTCCCCAGGGCCCGTCCAATACCTTAACCATTACACCAGCCTGGTTCTTTTGGAGGACTCATACTTACATCTTCAAAGGAATCATCATTAGCCTGAATGAGAATATGTGTCAGCTGAGCAGTTGCATATTACAGTATGCCAAAACAGCATATTTCCACTAAACTGTTACAATATTAGTCCAACCTGATATAGCTCCTCAGCTGATATATCCTGAGGTTATCTAAGTAAGTAAAATATAACCAGAGTGAAAGGCTCAAGGAAATTTGCAGTTAAAAATAATTATGGAAAGGACACAATTTTTATTTTATTTTTTTTTGCTAACACATCTATCCCTACCTTGAAATCTCAGTTCCTTGATTTAAATATATTTTGCCAATTTTTCAAAAAGCTTATAACTAGGCTATTTTTGGATATACTACAGGTAGCCCTCATTTAGCAACCACAATTGGGGCTGGCAACTCAGGCATTAAGTGAAGTGGTCGCTAAGTGAAACAGCGACTGTGCTTACAATTGTACTTCAGTTTTTCTTTGCTTTACAGACCTGTGATGGTTGTAAATGTGAAGATTGGTCACAAAGTTACTTTTTCATCACCGTCGTAACTGCAAACGGTCACTGTCTGAGGCAGTCGCTAAATGAGGACTACTGTAGTTTGCTATGTGCCGGATGATTACACTTTTTCAAACACAAGGGAGCATTCAGTCATTCCATTCCCTCCCTGCAGTCTGAAATGGCACAGTCCCAAGGCAGGAGTGGGCAACCCAGGATTGCATGAGATGACCTCAGCCTCTCCAACCATAACTGCTGCAAAGAGGTGGCATACAGAGGCATCTAGAGGGAGGGAAGGGGATAGGCATGAGCTCCCTCTAGATGCCTGTACATGCCACCTCTTTCCAGCAATTATGGAAAGGGGGTGGGCTGTAGAAGGAGGGGAGGGGCTGTGAAAAAAATCAAGGTGGTTGAAGTTTTATCCCTTTTTTACATGCAACACACATACAAAGGGGCATGACTTCTATTATGCAAGGACAGTCATCTTGATTTTTTGGATTTCCCCCCATGGACAACTGTGGTGGCCCAGTTCCTGTCATTGTCAAAATGGAAACAGAGATAAACCCTCCGTCTTTTGCAGTAAATGGAACCAAAGGCCTTAGGATGTTTTAAAGACAACTTTTATCACATAGGTTGTCCTGAATGACACTCCCCTTCATCACCATAGGCATGTTAATTGTTATTGGACTAAACAATGCTTTGTGATAAAAACTGCAATTTTGGTGTCATGGTGAAGGTGCTGGCCTAGAAACCAGAAGACAGTGAGTTCTAGGCCTCCCTTAGGCAGGAAAGCCAGCTGGGTGACCTTGGGCCAGTCACTTGTTTTCAGCCCAACCCACCTCGCAGGGTTGTTGTTGTGGGGAAAATAGGAGGCAGGAGAATTAGGTATGTTTGCCACCTTGAGTTATATATATATAAAAAAGGTGGGATATAATACTAATACTACTACTACTAATAGTAGTAGTAGTAGTAGTTAGCTGCTACAAGAAGATTGCGCAGACTGACTACAAACAACGGGATGACAAAGTAGCAGCAATGGTGCATTGGAATATCTGCAAGAAATACCATTTGCCTGCAAGCAAGAACTGGTGGGACCACAAAACAGATAAAGTCATAGAAGCTCAAGTGCTCTGGGACTTTAGAATTCAGACAGACAAGCACCTGCCACAAAACACCCAAGATTTAACAACTGTTGATAAGAAAGACAGAAAGTCTGGATTGCAATATCTGGAGACAGCAGAATAGAAGAGAAAGAACTGGAGAAAATCACAAGATACAAAGACCTGCAAATAGAAGTAGAATGACTGTGGCAAAAGAAAGCAAAGATAGTACCAATAGTAATAGGCACCTTGGGTGCAATCCCAAAACTTCTGGAGTATCATTTGAACACCATCGGCATTGATAAAATCACACTCAGTCAATTGCAAAAGGCAGCTTTACTTGGAACAGCTTATACCCTGCGACAGTACCTCTAACACCATCAGACAACAACATCTGCCTAACCAGGGTCCTTGGGAAGGACTTGATAGGTGGACAAAAATGCCAAATCCAGTCTAAACATCTGGCTGACTGTGCAACCAACAACAATAACAATATAGGCCCTGAAATAGACTTAGTTTTTTAAAAAATTGAGGGAAAAAAAGAATCTCCTGCCCCCCTCCAACTGTGATCTAGTTCTACCCATTTGGTACTACTGCCCCACCATCTTCAAGCTTCTCAAAACAGAAAGAAAAAAAAAAAGAAAGAAAAAGCTAACTATAGTTCCAGGAATGAGGGGCAATTATCCTGGGCCTCAAAGTATAGCTCATCATTTCAAATACTTGGAAGGGTCAATACTTTTCCTTCATAGCTATAACCTTAATCAGTTCAAGTAAAATCCCACTGAGATGTTTCAATAGCTTGGATTTCCTCTATAGTCTTGTTTGCTGGACCACTGACCTCAAGGGACAAAAATAATGGATGCTCACATATGATACAATGATAGGAAAATAGGTATGGAGGGGGTCTGCTCAATCCATGATTGTCCCCTCAGTCCTGAGACCCCCAAAAGACCATGTCTGTAATCATTACAATGAGGTTTATACAGAGGAGGTTTCTTTCTTCTGGTTGGGACAGGCAAGGGATTAGCCCATTTCTGCACGAGCAGCATCAGATTCCTCTCTGTAACTTCCAACTAAAAGTCCTTTAACTTTTTCCAAATCAAGTTGAAGTTAGAATTTTGAATAAGATTTAAGACAGGTTGAATGGATTCTGTCCTTATTCACCCATTCTTAGGCATAATAGGACTGAAACAGACTTAGTGTTCTATTTTATCTTAGAAGTCATTGGAGCTATACATTGCCTTTAAATTCAAAGCCTAGCCTGTCCTTCACACAGTGGTCATTTTATTTGTGTTGCAAAAAACAGCACCACTTTTGTTTTTATTTTAGAAACTTTCCTCTATTAAATAAAGCTGAGAACTGCAGCTGTTCCACACTGATTTCATAGAAGCTCCAACTCTTCCAATGGCTTCCCCCCTCCCACCCCTCCCACCTGCAAAAGTTCCTAAACACAAGCGACAGAACAGGGACAAATCAATGGCCAAGGAGGACTATAGCAAATGGGAGATTTGTGCTGTTAGTCCTATAGTCCACATTTTAAAAAACAGCTAGTACAAAGGGCCCAATATCTCCCTCCTGGCATAAGAATGGGGGTGGGTGAGCTCTATTCCACTGCCCCCATGACATTGGTTCTGGATCTCAGACATCCTATACCTCGTACTGGTATGAAATGAGAACATTCCCATTAAAATGAATTGTAATTGAAATTACATACCAAACAGATACTTGTGTTTTACATTTATTTCTTAATGAAAAGTACACACAGGAGACTAGTAGAGTGGAAAGAAATTAAGGACCATTTTATTTATTTATTTTTATTTATTTACAGTCTTTTCCCACTCAGAAAGGCCCTCCAATGACTCAAGCTGCTTTTCCATCCACAGAGATAAAAGTGTTTATTTGTGGCATGAAGCTGCAGCCATTAACATTATGATTTCTAACCAAACTTGAATGAATGATTTTAGGGGGAAAATCTCTGACACAATCCCACTAAACTGCAGAACCAGTAAAAATTTTTCTACTGTCTTAGTTTAATTTAGCTACACAAAATATATGTTTTTACATCAATACAAGAACATCTATGCTTATCTGATTTACTTGCTGAGACTACTCAAAATAATAGGTAGAAATGTAGGTTATATTGGGTACAGGCAGATCACTCAGAATTTTGCATTTCTTCAGGCATCATTATCTATTACTTACAGGAAGAAATACATTAAATGCTAAAGCTAACATGGTAAATGGAAATATATTGGGTTTTTTAAAATGTTTGCTTGCAGTTTTGAATGTACAGTTCTGCATTTAGAGATACATTTATGAAAGTAATAGATACTACTTGCACTAGGCAGCATATTCAGTCTATAGCCAACATACACTTTCAGGTTCTAAAAAAAGATATCTGAGATAGAGTTTCTGTGGATATCTGAGACAAGGACATTGGAAAAAAATCTGGGATTTGATACTTTTAATTCTGGTACAACTATCCTGATCTGAGCAGGATAGATTGTTGTATGGACCATATCTTTGTTGTCCCACTTCCTAAATACTTCAGTGCAGATTTCAGGTCAAAAAAGATACCCCAATTTTTAAAGTATATTTTGAAACAAAATATATTTAGAAAAGTGTGGTTTGAGAGAGAAAAAACATTTTAAATGTGTAATTAAATTATTTCTTTTTAAAAATCCTTAAAATAGTTTCAGCCTACTAGGAAAAGCAGAGATATGTATAGGTCATTAGAGGTCATGCTGGCATAGAGTAGAAATGGATCGCTCCTAATAGGCAAGTATTATACTCCGTTCAGTTTGATTGGGCAACGTAGGATGAAAGCCAGATGTCTGAATAATCACACCAGAAGCCATTGCTTCTTCCTTGGGTGAGATTCAATAACAAGAAGTTTATTTTAGCTTTTGTTTTTCTATCTCCTAGTGAATAGCAGAAATAAACTTTTCACTGCAGATTTAAAATGAAACAAAATTAAAGAGAACTACGAAAAAACATATTCAACTCTTTAAGGTATCCCAATCTGATTAATTATTGGATGGTGCACTACTGTGTTGTACTATGTGTACAAAGCTGTTTGCTTAGCCACAATATAATTTTAAAGGTTAAACAATAACACAGCTTTGCTTTCCAATTTTGTCTTAAATCTAAGAGAGTGAGATTAGGATTGTCCACAGTTTAACCTGAAAAGTAATAAAGTGCTTATTCTGTGATTGATAGATCCCTACAAAATATGAATATATTTATAAACTATTAAGGTTGCATTAGTTTCCAATTCAGTTGGAAACACAGGAATTGATTAATCCCAGGACATGTTAGATGGATCTCTCTCTCCTGCTGTAATTGAAGGTGTTATGCTATGAGTCACACTCAAACACACTCATCTAAAAATCTAGCCTATGTTTTAAAGCCTATATTAAAATAACTTCATGAAGAAGAAAGCAGTTCATTTTATTATCATACATCTTGGCTGGTATATAACTTATTATTGTTTGAAACTGTGCAAAAAGTATAACCTGCTAGCTGATACTTATGCTCCATATGTTCACATGTTCACACAGTATTCATGGAATCTAATTCTAGATAAAAATAGAGTGGAGCTTAGTCTGTCCTGTGTCTAATAAATACTTGAGTCTGATTTCATGATCCTCAAAATTTAATTAATACACAATGTTCTCACTCCTACTTCATTGTTAGAAACCAGTGTTTCCCATCCTTCAGCAGATATTCCTGCTATTGAATGAGGATTTACAGCTGTCATAGCTAGGAACCTGATGTTTGTTTGTTTAAAAGAAACTAGCTAAAACATGAGTTGGTGCAATTTTCACTGCTTGGATTATAAGTGCAAATCTTTTTTCTCAAACCATAGCTGGGTTCACACACTGCATTAAGTTCATTTAACTAAAATAAATTGATTAAACCAAAATTGATTAGGTTCACAAAGTACTGTATTTATTTTACTGTATTTACAAACCACCATTTACAAACCACAGTGGCAGGAATCACTCAACTCACTAAGCCACAGACAAACTAACTACATAGCAATTTAGCATGAAAGAGAAAAAAAGAACTCAGCTGATTTAGCCATTATAGAATAAGGAATTAAAACATAGATGGTTTAGTTAGAGCTGTTTTAGTCTATGGTCAAAGATGAGGTCAAAGAGAACTGTGATCACACATAGTGCTTGAGCAAGCAATTCTCAAAAATAAAGCTATCATTTCTTGATATAATACATATAAAATTGAAAGCACATTTGCAGCCATCATACCCAAATGAATAGAAGCTGCTTATTTTCCTGGGGAATATTCAAATTTACTTACTCTGTGTATTTAGGAGCCCTTAAACACTACCTTGTTTCCATCCCCAATCCTTCACGTAGCACTTTAAAGAGTAGCTATGACTGTCCTTACTTATAAAGACCTTGAAACTCTGAGAACATGAACCAATCAATGCTCCTTCCAGAGAATCAACGAATGGCATTCCATCAGGGTCGCATCCTGAGTTATCACTGATCCTATAGCAGCAAAAACTGCCTCACCATCAAGTCACACAAAAGGGAGATACCATATATTGTTATCATCTCCTATTGCTTTCAGTATGTGTTTGGTCATTTGCAAAACAAACCAACCAGCCAGCCAGCCCTGAGAATCTGCTGTGAGGGACCTTCTTGGCTACAAAGATAGATGTACCACTCCTTAATGTATTTAAATAGATCCTGAAGGTTGAAATAGTGAATGATACAAGCCATGATGTTTACAACTGGGCTCTCTAGAAATTGGTACCAGGGACAGAATGCTGAGGCTCCGTGAGGATACAGAGTGGAAGAAATTGTTTTCTTGAGTCCAGGAAGTGGGATGAAGCAAGAGTGCCTTCACTGAGGAAGCTTTGCACAATCACAACAGTTCAAAGAAAAAAAATAAAAACAACAGCTTTTCTCTGGTTTCATATATACTGAACAGAGCCAGAAATCAACTAATTCAGTTTCCCAAACTGATATTGTACAACATGAGGACAGGTCTGGAGCTGATTCAGGTGCAAACTTCTTGTATATGGATGCTCTATATCCAGTGGGAAGAACAGGCTGCCAATTACAGAACAATTACAGAATTATAGAGCTGGAAAGAACCATTTAATTTAATTCAACCTCCCCCTACTTTGCTTACATTGCAAAAACACTAAGAACAGATATACATAGTCCAGTTTCAGGGTTTTCATTTGTGCAACCTATAGCAAGAGACTAGAGAAACCTTAGAGACATGGGAAGAGATGCACACCCAATTCTCATTTTGCTAACATATGCTTTTGGCTAAGAGAGGGAACTACCAGAACAGAAGTCTTTTGAATTTTGCATCTGACATCAAGCCAATGGGTAACTTTACTCCAGCCAAACTCTTTCAACGTATATGTGGAAATTTATACCGACCTACCTTACAGGACTGTTGTAATGAATACAATTACATAATGTATGTGAGACAGTATTGTTTGTACACAGTAATATAAATACTAATTAATTAAGTAATTAATTAATTTGTAGGCATTATTGGACTATATCACAGAACTAATTACATTAATACATCTAATTGAATAATGGCAGTTCTGCAATTAAATGCAAAAGTGTGGCAGCATCAACTGAACTAACATTTCCTTTTGCTTCTATCTTAAAGTAACAAATCACTGGAACATAGAAAGTTATGAAGCTAATCAGTTGTAGCAGACTTCTAGTGTGTTTTTGCTGCCATAGCAATTTTCATTTTTAAATACAATCTTCACCTTCTTTACAAACAGTAATCTCCTTCTGAAGACTCAGCCACTGGTTTTTTCTCCCCAATTTCCCGTGATTTGCCTTTTAACTCCTAGGCTTCGCATTCCTTTCATTTTGAAAGAAAAAAGACACAGAGGCACAAGCTTTAATAAGAGGGGCAGCTTTAATTCTTCTGCAACTTTCCTTTCACAACTAGAAGTGGCAAAATATGCAGTGGAAGCCAAAGAGGTTAACGTTATATTAGGTACTGCTGAGTTGTAGAAGAGAGGCACTGGTTGGAGAAATAAACATTTATTTTCTTTTAAAAAATGAAAATCTAGACATGGAAATAAATATATGACTAAGCATCAATAGAGCCATATCACCGGTTTGTTTAGTTGGCATTCCAAAATTCATAAAAAAACTTCAGTTTAAACAGAAGCTAATTCATCCCCATTCTTAATCATAGTATTATGTAGAAAAGTATTACTATAATGGGTAGAAGGAATGACCTTGAGGAACAGGAATAACGGCTGCCACGAAGACAATGGTCAGATAAAAGAAATTTGAGTCTAGGACAGAACTATAACCTGAGAAAGCATCTCAGACAAGACCCTCCCTAGTTCTCAAGAAGATAAAGGGAGGGAGAGGGGAAGCGCACTCAGACTTGCAAGGTTGTTACTATAACCTTATAATAAAAGTAGTATTAGCCTGCATGACTTTGGTTTCCTAGTCTGGTCTACCTCGAAGGTCTTAGAATCGCATGAGATAATATACTGATGAAAACAAATTTGCAAGCTAATTTAGTATGTCTGTCTGCAATGCATGTGAGCACATTACATTTCTAAGCATTACAAATCCCTTAACTTATAATGCTGCAACTATTCCAACCTCACCCTACCTACTTCCTTGGCCTGGTTCCAAAATTTAACAGCAGCAAGGGACTGCTTTAAAAGTACAACTGGAACCATACACAGTTGGTCACCAAGGAGATTTGATAGAATTCATCTGGGGCTGCAAAAAGATTGCAGCAGCAAGCCATTGTACAGTGCATAGATGCCTTCCCATATGAGGTAAACCTCAAGGGCTTATATGTTCAGCCCTACTGCTCATGTATATGAACTGGACTTCCACTGTTCAGACTTCAATTCTTGGCCCATCCAATGCCACTCCATCTCCTGATATACTTTAAACAGATTGATAGATTGATTTACAAGCTAATGGTTTTTCCAACAGTTAATACATCACAATCAAAACTAAAATCCAGACACTACATCAACTCTGTAAGTACACATATATGACCAATTCTATCAAAAGTTAGGGAGAACAAGTTGTATTTCACCTGCAACCTAAGAGACAGCAAAGCAGGTGTCATATTAGGGAAGGACATTCAATAACCCCGGGGGCTTTGTATGGAGAGTTTTGTCATTAGAGCCCTCTACTTAATTTCCCATGGAAGGAGCTCTTGCAGAGAATCGAATCCTTCAGGCAAATTGCTTTGCATACTACTGGCTACAGTAAAAACATCTTATAAAAATAGCAGTAGGAAAAGAAAAAAAGTTCTCTGATGCAATCTAACAGTTCACAATGGTGCATTTAGCAAGCATATAATCACCCACAGTACCAAATTTTCAGAAAGATAGCTCTTTGAGTTCCAGCTGCTAAACTTAAATTACTTTAATGCTGTTTAAAAATTCAAATACCCTTGATCTGTGCTATTATAATAAGAAATGATAAATACATTTTTAAAATGGCATTATCAATGGGGAATACATATTGAGATTTTGTCAATGGTATCCATTATTTTTTATTATTTACATTCCACTCTACTGCCCATAGGGCACTCAAGGCAGGTAATAATAAAATATAACACTGAAATATCATAAAAACAGTTATTTATCATAAATAAACTCAAACTGAAAAGGCCTGACTTTTCTTGTCAGAGCAGTGGCAATGGGACCTGAGGAGAGAGTTACATCCTTCCCCATTGTCATGGTCAGATCACGCCCTGGTGGCCTTGAGGTTCTCGCATGCTGCCCCCCTCCACAGGGAGGCAGGACCTATTTGATTGGTCTGCCCCCCGCAACTGATGGACCCGTTAGGGTTTCAGAAGGAGCTTGGAGTTATCCCCGAGGTCTTGCTGCATGGTCTGGTGGAGGCTCTGGCTGCTGCCTGGAACAGGGCAGCAGCTGGGGTCTTGGACAGGATCATGCCTGTGCAGCCTCTCTTGTCCATTCGAGCCCGTCGCTCCCCATGGTTTACAGAGGAGCTGAGGGTTCTGAAGAGGGTTAAGAGATGCCTGGAGCGCCACTGGAAGAAGACAAGGACCAAACACAACCAAACACAACCTAGAGGTGCGGTTAAGGCCTACCTTGTGGAGGTAAGAGCGGCGAAACATCAGTATCTCTCCGCTCTTATTGCATCTGCAGAATGCCGCCTAGCGGCCCTGTTTAAAATCACCCAATCCCTGTTGGGGAGAGGGGGTTCAGAAAACCATCTACAGGGCCGTGCTGAGGAATTTTCTGAGCATCCGCAGGATAAAGTCGCTCGGATCCGTTCTAATTTGGGCGCCAAGCATGAGGCTTGGTCTGGGGAGATGCCCGGGGACCGTCTTTGCCGAGTTATCTGGGACCAGTTTGATCCTGTTCGCACCGGACTAGTAAGCCCATAACCAAGCCCTGTTTAAAGATTTAACTATGAAGCAACATGAAGAAATGTCAAGTATACCGAAAACCTTTTCCTTCCATTCTGCGAAAGAGGCTACACTAAGTTTCCCTGGATTTTTGACAATCCCAAAATAACCTGTTCCCCGAGCAGTTTATTCAGTTTCTACAACTGTCCACTGCATAGCCAAATCATAGCCATTTCCCAATTCAGTACATTATCATGACTTTGACAGGTGTTCTACCTCATCCCACTAAGCATTACTGGGATGGAAAGCTTTCCCTAAAAACAAACGTAGTGTATGCACTTTTAAAAGGCTCTTTGGGAAACAACCACTGAATTTTTGCCAGAGCTTATCTGGACATGGCATCTGCTAAGCACAACTGGCTTTTTCAAAAATTGAAAAAGTAACTCCTCCTCTTTTGAAAACCACCCTGTAAACTGGAGTGGGGCTTCTGAGAGAGTAGACAACAACTAAACAATACTTAGTTCACCACGCAACACCAAAACAGGATTCTTTTATGCTTTAAAAAAATAGTTGTGGAATAGCTGCCCACTCTGAGGAAAGCTGTACAAATTAGAGAAAATATAGAGCAGCCTTCTACAAAATTTGAAAGACTCCCATTTCATTTTATTTGAATTTTAAACTTGATTTAAGTTGCATAGTTGAAAACAGCTCACAGGGTGACTAGGTTGCAGGAAGACCTTGCTATGCAGCTCTTTCAGCTCCTTCATCTGTGGAGGAAAATGTGTAGTGTTGTTACTACTATGGCACTACTACTGACTGTATTTGTACATAGCTCTTCCTTTCTGAGGAGCCCAGAGCTACGCACACAATGATATAGTATAAGAAATAAAACATTTCTTTTTAAATATAGTATTATACTGCATAACTATGTGTGTGTAGGTTGTGTGTGTGCTAACATAATTAACACAAATTAGTGTAATTAATTTGAAAGCAGTTTTGTTCTGGGATCAGCTGTTAAGATGCCATCTGACATTAGACAGTGGGGGGAAAGGGCAGCCATACTTCCTCCAGGGAGCAGGTCCAACTGAGTACTGAGAAAGCCATAACATTGGTCAATGTGCTGAAGTCCACACATCTGATGACAAGCACTGGGGTTAGGAAGTACTAAAAGAGGCGAGGTCTCCTAATTTTCTCCCAGAATCTCTATAGTTGCCCCTGATGGGGAAAAGATAAAACTAGTCATATGGGCAATGATTCAATTTGATGCAAATGGAACATTTTTAAATAAGTTCCCTAGTGCTAAACTACTGCAATAAAGGGCATTTTTTTTTCCTGTATGAAGATCTGTTTTGAAAATTTGTTCTGAAATTACACCATTAATGTGTTGTTGTTTTCTCCCCTTTTCCCATTTAACAGAGCTGAATAGATGAATTTCACTAGGGATCTTAAGTATAAGGATCTTGTAACAAATCAGCAGCTATCTGTAGAATACTACCGAAAATTCAATTACTCTAGTTACCTCTTCATCAGACCATTTGTCTTTGTTAGCAAACTTGGAAAAGACTGAAACCTGTTGCATTTTTCAGGAGCAAGGCTGTCTGGCAGACAGTGGCTGCCGTTCTGCCATCCTTCATGAAGCAACTCTAGACAGACTGAAGGGCTGAGAAAGACAGAATGATAACAGGAGTTATATCACTGGCTCTTCTCATTCAGTCCAAGGTAAAGCCAGTGGAAAGATCGATTTACTTTTCAAAGGTCTTTGCATATATTGTATGCTACCCCCCCCCCCCGAATAAAAAATGGTTTCTGTTCTTCCCCTATCTCTTAGTAATAATGTATTGGATTGCAGCTAGACTGCAATTATCCCATGGGAGTCTGGCATAGCCAGACATTGTTGAGGTGTGGTATTTGCAGCTGTATCAGTGATACCTTCTTACAAGTATAAAGTAAAGCATAGCAGTGTGACATGCCCTGCACACAAGGGAGTAGTGATTGTGATCCATGTGTGAGATGAATGGGATATATATGCAAATCTGCCGGTTCATAAATACCTAGCAACATGAAGAATTATTTCAAAACGTGGTTCAAAACAAAATTGTTCTAACTACAGTTAGCCATAGTGTGAGTAGAAGAGTAACCTTTAATTATAGTGAAGTATGGAACATTGTGGACCGATTTTGATAGCCTGTACCTGTAAATCAGGGTTTCAAGCTTGAGAAATCCATATTCAGATGCATGCTCAATGACAGACACTTAAAAAAGAAGCCACAGAATATTTAGAAGGGTAGTTTTAATTTCCTTCTAGCCTTCCAGTCTGCAGTGTCATGAAAGTGCTCATCCAAAACAAAATAAAACAAAGACAACCAAAGAAATCCCATCCATCCCGCTTTTTCTAGCAGTATGTCTAGATTTTTAAGAATATTATCTGCATATTTATCCATTTCAGGTTCATCAGTATCACTGCATTCATAGGTATAGAACTGCCTAAGTGCATTCTTGTAAACTTGAAGAATCTTTTTCTGAAACTTCATCTTGTGTTCCAGGTTGACCTAACCTCCTTATAAATGTTGCATCTACAGTATCTTCACTCTATGTACGACTTCTTAATTTGGTAGAGAGATATCACAAGAAGGATTGAAGATGGTCAGTCAATTCTCAATGGAAAGAAGCTAAAACTGATTTGTAATCATTATTTTATAACTCTTCAGAAAAACCTGGAAGCCATACAGAGAGATTTGCTGAAAAAACAAACAAACAAACAAACAAAAAAACTATTGTACCTTTAGGTGTTTTCGTTCTGGATCAAGCAAAATTCAAAATCCCATGAATTGCTGCATGTCTCTCCTTTTCACCAGCCCCTATTTCATTTTGGTTTTTTTCTATTTATTTAATTTCTTAGAAAAGCTAGATCATAAGCTAGCTGATGACTTTGTAAATGCAAATGGCCAGTGTTGTGGAACCGACAATCTAATGACAGAGTGTTTAGTGTTCCCTAAAGCAAAAGACAGATGAAGAGAAACAGTGAACCGGCAACCTTAGCATAATTAAGACAAGCCTGAGCGCTTGCTGAACTGCCATTACATTAATCTCACATCAGTGGCACCTGGCTCAAATTTATGAGATATGTAAAAAGACCCTTTCTGACTGACCTTGATAAGACAGGGTTATCCATCACTGGAGGGGGAAGGGGTGGCGGGAGTGCTATCCAAAGGGGGGACAGAGGAAAAGTTGTCCTTGACGTGGCTGAGGGGCCACAAGACCAAGAGTTTTGCTTACAAGATCAGAGATACACAGAGCTCTTTCACGGGCTATGTCAAAGTTGCCACCCCAAATTTCTCATCCATATTACTCTATACAGGAGTCATTTCCTGGGCACTCATTCAGGGTACAGTATGATGTTTTTTACGATATTTCCTAACATCTCCTGTTACTTTGTTAAAAATTGTTCCCTAGAAGAATACATTATATTACATATTAATGGCCCAGGACTCAATAACCAGTGTATCCAATTAAAAGGGCCACCTAGAGTCACTTTTCTGTAAGACAGGTGGCTATATAAATAAGATGAATAAATACAATACAATACAATACAATACAATACAATACAATACAATACAATACAATACAATACAATAAAATAAAATAAAATAAAATAAAAAAGGGAGTAGATAAGTAATAAAGAGCTACCACCTCATTGCTTGAGAGCCTGGAAAGCCAGAGTGGACAGAAATGGACTAAACTGACTAATATTCATGCAAAGTCCAAAGCAACTTTATATATTGTAGTTGTGTTTCCAGAATTCTATCCTGTACTGGCTTCTGTAGAAATAAATCCAGATGTTGCAACAAGATACTCAGAGATGAGAAACCTGAAGAGTTGGAGATGAAGAGGTAGAGTTATAAACTGCACATGACGCTTTGCTAAACAATTAAAAATATAAGGAATTCCATGCTGTAATTTGTCAAATGATTTGCACTGTGCTATTAACTGTGAACTTGGCTTCCAGGTTACTCTGCAACTAGATGAAACTATGCAAATCTGTGTTGGGCTACTTCTACATATAAATAAAAGGTATCTGTTGTTCTCAAGCCATTCCCGTTCTCTTCTGGGTCGCTTCAGATACTTTCTCCTCCTTTAACTGTATGTGTTTTTCTTCTTGTTTTGAATTTTAAAGTATCAGGTTATTAATGACTCTATTATATTTGATGAATGTTCCAAGGCGCTTTGGGGACTGTTGTCAGACAGTGGGATATTTTAAACAAAATTAATATTTTTTTTTCAAGGTGACTTTCCATTACCTAACTGAACTTGCTATTATCAATGTTCTAAATCAGGAATGGCAACCTACTGGCCAGGGCAGTGTTTCTTATCCTTAGCAACTTTAAGATGTGTGGACTTCAACTCCCACAATTTCTCAGCCAGCAGCTGGCTGAGCAATTCTGAAAGTTGAAGTCCACACACATTAAAGTTGCTGAGGTTGAGAAACATTGGGCTAGGGCTTCATATGGCCCTTCAATCTCCCTTTTTTGTGCCCCTATAAAGTCCTCTGGCCATGACTGTTGAAAACTCATAGCAGTTTTCTGCCACCTTGAGATAGGGAATAATTGAAAAGTATAACAGAAGCCTAAAATAGGCATTAATATTTTAAAAAATGAAAATAAAAGTTTCAGTTTCCCTTCCAAATCTACTGCAATCCACATGTAAACCGTGGTATCTACTTTCCAAATGTATTAAGTGTGCCCTTGGCCACTAAAGTTGAATTGAGGAGGTAAAGTACAAAAAAAAGTTTATAATTTTAAAAAGTTAAAGAAAATGGCTGCTTTTCTTTTGATTTTAAATTCCACAATAATCCAAACTTGTTCTAAACCTAGAAGAGATTAAGTGATACAATTTTCATGTCTTTAGTATAAATTTAATATTAAGAAAAATGAAAGTAA
Source organism: Python bivittatus (assembly GCF_059951505.1). NCBI lineage: Eukaryota > Metazoa > Chordata > Lepidosauria > Squamata > Pythonidae > Python > Python bivittatus. The sequence goes on along the minus strand of NW_028277040.1, from coordinate 2,207,071 downwards.
AATCTCTTCACCTCCTTATGAGCATCATAAGCAAATATAGTAATCTCATTATTTTAAAAAAAAATCATTACAATCAAAAACAAGGTGGAAAAAATTCTCTATATTCAAGTAAATAAAGCTGGTACATCCTCCTGTGGATGCCCAGATCTTTCTGACACAATTCTAAATGTTTTCAAAAAATATTTTACAAAAAGTGTACATTCTGAGCTTGATATGCCCAATCCTTAAATGTTTTAACAGCAACATCTGCTGGTAAATGGTACAGCAGGATGTATCTTCAAGTTATCACTGAAGCAAATGAAAAAGTCTGCTTGGGTTATACAAATTCATAAAAGTCTGAAACTGCCAGCTAGAAGACTTTCTCAGATAGATAACTATTTCTCTGGTCATTACAAGTCATTTGTGTGTGGGGGGGGGGGGAGGGTAAAGAGCTCACCCCTGTGAGGAAGTGAAGCTGGGATTGTTGTCTGAGCTTGGCAAAAGCAGCTACAGAAATACTTCCCACCCCACTTACCCAAGGCTCAGCACAGCTCATGGTTCTTCTCAAAGGGTTGTAAAAGTTTACAGCCCCAGAAACCTGAGAGATGGGCTCCTGCATGCATTCATTTACTCACAAGCATCTACGCCGGCATTCCAGCTGCCTGTCTAATTGAGCCATACCCTGGCATTTCCAAGGACGTGCCAACGTCCAGAGGCAGCCTTACACCATCCAGGCTCATAGCTTACAAAAGCAAACACTAAGACAGAGTGTGGGTGGGTATGTAGGAGAAAAGGAGATAGGAAAATGGTGAGCAGGCGGGAAAGCAGGAGGCGACGTCTGGAGATTGACAGTTATTACAGGCAGGCAAGAGGTCTACCAGTCAACTGCCAGGACCACAGCTATGATAAGCAGCATATCCTGGTGGGTTTCCTGCCCGGAGCTTGGCTTGGGAGCTCACCTGGAGTGCTCAAAAGCCACACAGCTTAAGAGCAGAGCTTGGAGCTGGCTCTGGAGCTTGGCAGCAACCAGAAAAAGAGCAACCACACTGAAGCAGCCCCTCAGCCCAACTAGTGCAAGAACTTCTGGGAAAAGGCAAAGGTTGTATGCGACCTTATAGATTTTGAGCCTCTTGTTTGAACTGAGTTTTAAAAGACTGAGTATAAAGGACTGAGTATTAAATATGTATTTACATGGCAACAGCAACTTGCAAGTCCTAGATGGGTGGAGTTGACCCAGAGCAATAGCCTGTTGTTGGAGAAGGTGTGCGCTGCAATAAAGCATTGTGTAGAGATTTGCTACACTGTGGGGGGTCCAGTCCTTGGAAAGCAAAGAACCCTCACAACCTCATATGTTTTATATCAAAGTGTCCCAAGAATTATACTGAGGAAATCCTGTGATTTCTTTCTACCCAAGGCCTGAGATGGAGGTATCCCTTGTCCTCTTTTTTTTTTTTAGTTTTAACCAGTACAAAATTATTGTTTAGCTGACATGACATTCACTAGAGATACCTCTTCCATTTTTATTCAACAAACAGAAACACTATATGGGACTTAAATAATAACTGTAGCCTCAAAAACGTACATTACTTGGGAGATTCAACTTGTCTCAAATATTAATAATTATCATGGCCAAACCTTCATATATTATTTCAACAGTTGGATTAAAAAAACAAAACAAAAAGGGTTTCCTATTCCTTTAACTCTCCTGGGCTCATTTTATATCTGAAAAAAGTATACTCTGCAAAAGTCTTCACTCACTGGATTTAGTTTTCTTAGGCAGGCACTCTGCTAATACTATTACAATGTAATAGTGTACATTGTTCATCAGAATGGGAGAATGTTTGCAAAAAACCCCAAAAACCTCAGAACGTTATGAATGGATGAAGCAAGATGAAACACCAAATTGCACAGAAATTGGTGCAGTGATTTTCAAGCTATTTTCCATTACGATTTGGCTTCATACAAAGCCCATGAATTTTTTGCTTTTCACTGGAAACAGGTTGAAATATATAAAAAAACTCAATGCAGAGATGAAATGCAGTACATTTTAAATAAATCAGTATGAGATTTTTGAGCTTCATTCCATTAAGATATTTGATCACAATTTTTGAGACAAGTGTGATTAAATTTGCAGAAAAAATGGCTCCTATCATGAGCAATATTTGTGGCATTTTCATATGGGGGATGTTTTACAAAGGGCAGGGATGGTCAAAAGAAATACTAAAGTTCTTTTCTGAATGGAAGGTAGCTATATAATGGGAGTTGAAGGTATAAATGTACAAATTCTAACAAATGTTTTTTACCACCCAATCTGGGGGGACATTTTTCAGGTTTGGCACGTATTAAGGAGGATTTAAAAAATTTTTTTTTACAAAATGTTATCTAGACCAAATAGGGTTCTACCTACTTTGCTTAACGTACAAGGTGGCCATGTTGAGTACTTTCAAAGATTTTCCATATCATTTCCAATCCACCCATCCCCACACATTTTTTAAGAGTTGATACAGGAAATGATCTTGCTTTTATCTCTCTAGAGTTTGTTTGAATTACAACAGTATAGACTCAGGAAGTACAACTTGGAAAGTTGAAATAAAACATATTTTTCCACAATACCTAAAAAGGACTTTTATATAGTGTTACCAAATTAAGCTCTACTTGCCCAGCAAATCTGGACCATCTTGTTGCAACTGAACAGGCTCTGATAATTTACATCTTGTATAATGTAGCTTTCTGTTACACTGTTTTTTAAAATATGATTTTTATTAAAGATTTTTAAATGAGTAAAAGATAAACATAAGAAAATATAGAAAATGAAATTGAGAAAGAAAAGAAATATACGAAGTGCAGAAAATAAAAAGAAGAAAAAAGATATTGAAAGAAATATCTTTAAGAGTTCTTTACAGCAGCTACAAACTGCTGTAGTATCACTCCTCCCCTTTAAAATTACATTATATAGTTCACTTCTTCTCATGTCCAACCCTTTTCAATCAACAAGTCCAAAAATCATCAACTTATTTCTGTCCATTTTGAGCAAAAAGTCCATAAAGGGTTTCCAGTATTTTATAAAAGAACTTATTGTCTTATCCCTGATCAAACAAGTCAATTTTATATTCTTTTCTCTTATGCAGTATTCTGGCATTATTAATCCTTAACTTGGTGTTAAGATATTGTCGTAGGGCCTGGGCTCTTGTCTTCTTCCTAACAAGGTACACAAATATATTTCTTGGTACATTTCTTTAACTGTTCTTTTCTTGTATTGATTCTGTACACCTTGTCCACTTCTGCATCCAAGTCTTCTTACTTCCATTCAAGACTTTAACCTTCTCCTTACTATCTTTGCCAGGTTGTTCTGTAGCTACTCTCAATCTCAAGCAAAATTCTTTCTCTTTTAAATCCAATAGTGTCACATTGTCTAAATCTTTTTTCATCTCTTGGCTTAACGTTTCTGTCTCACTCAGTTGTATTGCATATTTTTAAATTTTTTATTCATCTTCTCTTCCATATTTGAAAATCTTTCTTCCATTCTCCCTTCAATTGTAATGAAATCTCTCCTAATAGATAAATTTTCCATTTTACCTTTAGTTTGTTTAACCTCCCCACTCATCTGCAATACAGGTTCTTCAATTTTTTTCTTCATCTTTTCTTCCATGTTTGCACATTTTTCCTCCATCCTCCTTTCCAGCGAAGCCAAATCTCTCTTGACAGATTCAGTCACATTTTTCCCCAAGTCCTTGAATATCCTTTGCAATATCTCTGACGTAATCCCTTTTTCTGTCATTTGCTCTGTCAAAGATCCTCTCCTCCCTTCAGCAAGTTTCACCACTTTCCTCATAGTAGCCATTTCTTTTCTTTAATTTATAATCCAGAAAGGAGAAGTAAAAATAAAAGAGAGGCTTTTTCCTCCCCTTTCTCTGCATCCCATTCAGCATTCTGTAGTTCTATGGTTAGATGATCTTTTGCAACTTTCCCTTATCTCTTTGTTCGACAGAGTCATTTTCTTTGGCAAATCTAAACAGTCCTCTTTCCCATGGAGGTATGTATTATTTATTTAATTATTTCAAAAGTACTTTAAAGTAAATAATTCCAAAATTCAACTGTCCACTTAATTAATTTTAAACTTTCTTAGTTCATACTCTTAGCAAGCTTTTTGCTTTTAATTATTTTTAAGACCTTATATTACTTTCTTTGCTTTTAGGTTTATTCTTTAATCCTGCTTGAAGGATCACTCACCAGGTGATATAGTTGCTCTGCTGCTCAGAAGACCTCTGTACCTTTTAGAGTTGTTATATTCCAAATGTGCTTTAGAAAGCGGAGACTTGGGTGAACCCAGTGTCCTGAGTGAACCGGCTCCACTGAGGCTGGAAGTGCGGTATTTCTTCTGCGGCTCCCAGCGCTTTTACTCACAAGTCGCCTGCAGAGTTCTGCAGGTGTCCTCATGAGGAACTGTCTTTGGGAGCACATGTGGCCAATCTCCTGGCTTCTCATTGTCTGGAGAGACTCTGCTGTCCCAGGCTTGCCACCCAGTCACCGGTCTCTACCTTAACATCATCTCCACTGTTCGGAGACACATCAGTCCCCCATTTTTACCCACCCAGAAGACTCTGTTACACTGTCTAATGCACAATATTATTAGTGGATAATGCAGGAACTTATTTTTTCAGAATGTTCTTCTGAAGTGCCCTATGAACTCCTTTCTGAGCCTGCCTCTGAAGTTTTCACACTGATCTAAGTAGCTTGATCTACTGGTATGTTCTGATAAAGTTTCTTATTATTTTGCAAGATTTTTAGTTTATTTATTTCATGGATATGCTTACTACATCTTCCATTCATTCATATGCCATGAATCAAATTCTAGAACTGAAAGTTTGGTTGAACTGTATAACTTTGTTCAGTCAGCATTGTGAAAACTGAGATTTTCCCATAAAATTAGGAAGCAAGCAGTGACAACTTCAAAATCCCCATAACGGAGTTGTTCACTTTCTGCTTCCAAGTACTCTTAAGCATGCATATCGTTTCAGTTTTCCTGATTAAAGTCAAGACTAGCTCTGACATTTGGAATGCTTTTCCATTAAGCCGTCTTGAAATATGCAACTTTTACTTCTAAATCTTCTTGAAACAGAATAATGTATTTGCATTCTAAAAGCTGAGACAATAGAGCAAAAACTTTACTAAGATTGAGATGAAATCAAAACTGAACTTAATTTTCAACAACCCCCCCCCCCAGGAAACAGTCATTTTATGGATTCAACAAATGATGTGTCAGCATGTTCCTAGTAACTTTTACTAATGCTTAATTGATGCACATAATAAATACTGATTGTTTCATAATGGATTGCCACTGTTAGTAGCCTCCGTACATTATAGTAATACTAATAAATTATAATCCCCATTATTCTATTAAGAATTTTTAGAACCTGAATAGCTTATAAACATTTTAGCATATCATGATTATCTTACTAATTACAAAGTACTCTGCAGTAAAAAGTACTTCCTAACTGTTGACAGCTGAAAACAAAAGGCCAGGATTTTTAAATTGTTGTTCAATTGCTTCTAACTCAGTGACCCAATGGGCATAATTTCTCCAGTATTGTTTGTCAGCAGTTCCTCCTTGTATCATCAGTGACAGTATCTAACCACCTTGTCAACCTCTTTTTGAATTAACTTTTTCAAGCATCATGGTCTTCTCCAGAGACACTTTTCTTTGCATCTTATCCAAAATATTTAAGCTTTGCTTTCATTATTAGTACTTCCAGTGAGCAGTCTGGTTTTAAATTAATTTAAACTAAATAAAGGGTAAAGGTGTTTATTTTTCTTGCTGAAATCTGGGGGGCCTAAATAGTGGTCAAAATTCAGCATATGATACTAAATTATCTGAGTATTTATGTGTATTTATTATATAGCAAATAAACAGCCTTATGTATACATCAAGAATTAACATATTTGGATCACTATGTTGCCCTCATCTGCACTGGCTGTTCAGGAGAAGAAGTCAATGGGCCTAGAAAAAAATGCTTTTCACATCAGGCTCAGCCTTAAAAAAGAGTATCTTGAACGAACTAAGAAATAAGTAGATTCTTACTGCTTTCTGATAGACTCTATATAAGATTAGAAAATAAAAGTTGCAGAAACTAAATCAAAGATCTGACAATGACAATATAAGGTAAAAGACAGGGCAGGACAACATGTAGGCATGGACTCAATCTTAAATACAGTGTGTCCCATTTCAACATTGATGCTATAACTTTTTCAAAGTATATATGTGAATATTTGTAGATATCTTCTTGTGCATGTTTTCTAAACCTGATGTTTTATACATTTTAATTTAATGTACACATTTTGCAAGTACATTTTCTTCCACTAATATATGCAGCTTTGTGCCACCTTTTCTTGTTGTGTTTGCTTTATTGTTATTGTTGATGATGTTCAAAGAATTGCAGCAGAACATTCTGGGAAGGGCACATTGAAGGATAACAATATTTTTTTGTTTGCGTACTGATCTGGGAACAACTATTTTTAAGATTCCAGTAGTAATGTATGGCTGTGAGAGCTGGACCATAAAAAAGGCCGAGCGCCGAAGAATTGATGCCTTTGAACTGTGGTGCTGGAGAAGACTCTTGAGAGTCCCCTGGACTGCTAGGAGGTCAAACCAGTCAATCTTAAAGGAAATCAACCCTGATTGCTCATTGGAAGGATCGATAATGAAGCTCAAGCTCAGATATTTTGGTCACCTAATGCGAAGAGAGATCTCTTTGGAGAAGACCCTGATGCTGGGAAAGATTGAAGGCAAAAGGAGAAGAGGACGGCAGAGGATGAGATGGTTAGATAGCATCACTGAAGCAATGAGCATGAAACTGAGCAAACTCAGGGAGGCAGTGAAGGACAGGAAGGCCTGGCGCAATATGGTTCATGGGGTCACGAAGAGTCGGACACGACTTAACGACTAAACAACAACAAATTTTTAAGATATTGACTGACCAAACTTCCTAGCCATCCGAAGGCAACTGAATCAGTTGGGAGATAACCATGTGCCAACATAGAAGATTTGTTACAGTTTGTTACATTACATCTCTGTAATGATATTGAATCAATTCACATGTAAGTTGCTATGAACAGATAACCTGTAAGGAAAAAATGTAGTCCGAAAGCATTACAAATCTGCATCTGTCCAGGAGTCTGGAAATCCTGCAAAGAAGATGGCAGTGCACTGGCCTGACATATAAGTGTTCTCTAGAAATAAGTTGCAAGATGAGAAGGTTGCAAGCACACAAATAGTGCCATTCCAATACGTCCTGCTACCAGAAGCTGCATTTGGTTTGACTCCCTTCTAAAGATGACATTACCCCATCAATTCCTGCCTGCATCTCATGGACTACATTTCAGCAGCTGAATCATAATTCTCAGGTTTGCAAAAATCTGATTGTTCTGACTACTTAGATATGAAAATCTGGCTTTAGTGCCCCCTCCAAATCCAGATTCTGAGATAATATACTTTGTTATATGCTAAGAAGCTTCCCAACCTCTGTAAAGTTCCCTTTAAACGAAATCACTCTGCAAAGAAAGTTTAGGAGGGAAAATGCTCCTGACCAGCAAATTGCTATTTGCATTTAGAAGAAAGGATTCAAAGTTGCTACTCAACTTATTTTAATCAACAGGTTCAGATAAGATTAGAAGATTCTCTCATGGGATAGGCCTGTCACACCTTCTAATTTAAATATCTATCCTCATGGTTTCTTTCCAGGAAGACACCCTTCTTCTCTTTCTTGCTATTTTTCCCCACTTAACTCCCAAGCCTGTCTCTGAACCCTCAGTCTAATTAGCTCTTGATAGATCTGCTGCCCTGTTTCCACAAACATTTAATTCTGCCGTCAATCCCATTTACATTAGAGCATGTTCCATTGTCTTTTACCAAGCTAATTTTGTTTGAGTGAATGTAAATCTCATTAAACAGGCACTATGTACCTACTAGATGGTGGCACATAAACACAAACCCCTCTTTATTTACAGAAGTTAGCATAAGGCCCAGTTCATAACAACTACCTGGAACAATGCAGTTTGAAGTTTGGTGCAAAATATAGAATAATTTCAAAAGAGAATGAGCTGTTCAAGTCTACTAAGCTTTCCAAATAGCATATACTGTATGTTGTTTCATACATTTGTATTAATGCATAGTTCCAGAGAGAGTGCCTTGTCATACTATAGTTATTTATAGCAAATAGTTCTGTACTTATGTCCCAATTTTTAAAAAGTTGGCTTTAGTAACTTATTATTACTATTTCAATTTGTAGGGCCACCCACTTGCCATATAACTCTGGGTGACATTTTTTTAATTGGTTTGCCACTGCCTTCTTTCTATGGCTAAGAAAAAAATGACTTGGCCCAAAGTCAACCAGTTGGCTTTCATGCCAAGGCAAGACTACAATTCATTCTTCCCCATTCCTCGTCTAGCACCTTAACCACTAGACCTAACTGGCTCTCACAATGGTGTAAAACAAAATGCAAACAGAAATCATAAAAAACACATTGCACCAGAAACAAGTCACATTCAAAGTATTAAAAATGGGCTTACATAATATCCTGGCCTAGTGCCTGGGGAAAAAACCAAGTCTTCAAAGGCTTTTCTAAGTGTCCGCAGCACATCAGCTATTGTTAGCTTAGGATAGACAACCACTATTATTTAGACAAAACGGGGGGAACCCATTTGCTTGGCACTCCCTGACTGGCAAGGATCATCACTGGTAGACTGCACACCAAGGCGTCAGAAATGGCAAATGCAGCGTCAATTGTGAAACAGCAAACATAGGTTCAGGAAAAGGTGGGCATTAAATGTTGGAGGAAGAAAATATCTTAGACCTGCATCCACATTCAGTTTTAACATGTAAAATTTCTGAATGGCCCTCCTATGAAACATAAATGAGATTCTTCCAAAATAAGTTCAACCCATATGATCCACTTCCAATCTCTCACCTTTTTTTAAGGTTAAAAACCTTTCAGTATAGGAGAACATATGAAGAGCCACCTATACCGGACTATGGTAAAAAGCACATCTTTAATGCTTTTAATAATTATTTAATAATTATTTTAATAATAATTTAATAATAAAACAGCTTTAGGCATTGCGGCATATAACTGAACCAGATTTCACTTAAGGAAGGTACAGTGTGTGTGTGTGTGTGTGCGCGCGCGCGTGCATACACGCATTTGTTTGTATACAGATATGGTCACATTAGTAAAAAAAAACCCCTACATTATACTTTGCCTTGGTAGTGCTAGATGAAGATATTGTTTTAAAAAATTATGGATGGGGCTGTCAGTCCAACCCTTACTGTGCAGCTAACAAGCAGAATAGCTTCCTACAACTTTAACAACTGAAAGCTGGGAAGTTTGAGCCCATCCTAATAATGACAATAGGATACGTGGATCTTTATGTTCATTTTGCATCATGCCCTTTTCTCATGTATCTACATCAGAGATGGATGATCTGTGAATGAGCCTGAAGTTTCTGGAATGTGGCCTTTTTTAGATTGAGAAGTGGCATAAATATTATTTCTTCTGCTCTAAATATCTATTCCTGCATAATATCAGCTGTTTTACACAATTCGTTTAAAGATGGGATGCTCCATTGTTCCCTTTAAACATTCAGTTACCAAAAAATCTTCAGGGATATACAGGAGGCTGGCTTTCTTAGCATACATGTTTGTAGATATGGGTACTCAAGGTGCCTCGAAACTATGTGCTTATTGTTAGCTTTCCTGGGCATTAATCCTTGCCAATTCAGTCTTAAAACCATATGCATTTTTTAAGAGAAGTCCTATTTCACCACACCGCTTTTAACCTAGAACATCTCACAGCCAACAATTTGCAAAATGCTCACCTAGTTAAATTATAGTTGCCAAGTAAAAATGATAACTTGAGAGAAATATGAATACTGTATGTGGTATTGCTTTGTGATAATGATAAAAACCAAGTCATGTGTCCTCTCAACTCCTAAAGACTATGATTTTAACATTGCCAAGCATAAAACATATGTTTCAAATTTTCTTTTCTATTGATTTCTTAGAAATTAAATCAGAGATCTGGCAAAAGAAAGATAAAATTATAGCCTTGCAGACATCTGAGTAATACAGAACAGCTATTTAATTTTAATTAGGCTCATCCTTTAGACTTCTCTATTTAAGACATGAAAAATATGAATTGGAAAATGAAGTTTAGTTTTTTTTCACCTTAGGTGATGTATATGCTCTAAAGTGTTTCAGTTGTAAGCACCAATTGTAAAATGACATTTATTTGCAGCAGAGGTCTGCCATGCAACTCTTCACTATTTATTGTAATCCCATGACTCTTAGATTAATAGGAACTCATACCGCTCTTTATTTTAAAATTGTGTCTTCCCATTTCTTTCTTAGGACATTCATCCTAGTTCCAGGCAAATGGAAGAAGGACTGATGGGTGAGCTTGCCTGGATTGGTTTATCTTTGTATTACACAATAGTTATGAACTTTGTTATCAATTATAATAACAACAACAACAACTGAATTATTTCCAATCCCTTAATCAAAGCACCTAGGGAGGGGAGGGGGTTAGAATGAAAGTGTCACCAGCATTCCAAGCCACTGTCCAGCTGCCTTTCCCATAAGGAAGTCTCTGGGAATTTTTTTCTAGATGTTTATTTCTCTGCCATCTCTGCCTGAATCCAGCACATTTTCAAGCTGGATCTTTGTAATAAGGAAGGTACCCTCAGGGTCAAACCAGCCCCTCCCTCTGAGGTACTTCAGTTCTGAGGTAACCTGAGCCTGGAGATGAACAGCGACTGGAAAAGTAGGTCCCTTTGCTGCTGCCACCCCTTCGTTACAAGTTTCTCCCTTCCACACCAGCCCTCTGAGGAACCAGGAGAGGACTGAAGGAAAAATCCTCACCCCACCCCAGGTTTGGCTAAACTAAGGGAAAGGAAATCAAACAAAAGTCTGGGGAATCAATAGCTCAGCCAAGCTGAGGCAGGTACCAGAAGGCAACTGGTCAACTCCAGAATTTAAACAAGAATCAATTATATTAAAGGGTTCCAACAGAAGAGAATATATGTAGCTCAGGGTTGAACACTGAGCACTGATGATGTTACCTAGTTGGGTAATGAAATGTCTACAAGCAAACAACCAAGCTCTGAGAGCATCGAGGACTCTGCAGTTTATTAAAGGGTACCAAAAGAAGATAAGTCTCCACACACACAGCCCATTATTAAAAAGAGAGAAAATACCCAAAAAAAGTCCTAATGCACTTCGAACTACAGCCAAACAACACAATTTCCAAACTTGCCTGAGATAACCCCCTCATCCAGGACTTCAGCCAAGTTTTTCCCTCCCAAAAAAACTCCCCTTCCCCAAACCTGACAACCCTCCCTTCTTTTCTTTTATTTGCTCTCAGGCACCTGGTGACTCCCTCTGGACACATAAGGCTGGTTTGTGATTTGAAGGGCCAGCTACTCCCCACTACAATCTTTCTTAATGTCGCCTCCTCCCACTTCAGATTTGATTCCATTCCATTTTGTTTTTAGCATTAGCCTGTTGATAGACAGATGGACAGAGAGAATCCTTTACATATTCCAATCCAATATTCCTTTCCAATATTCTACTGTGTTGGAAAGAATAAAAAATCACATTCTGTGATAGTCATTTCCCTCAGGTTATCCTTTTAGTAGCTAAGAAGCAGCCATTATCATCAGTGAAAACATCCTGGAGTGAAAACTTTACTCACAGAATTAATGTCACAATTGATCTTCTAAGAGTGCTGTATAGTTTTCACACTGAAGAGAAGTTGCTCTGAACTTTTCCTGCAAGGACTATAATCCCATACATTAAAAGAGATCTTCTTATTGCCTGTTTTCTTCTTTCAGACGGCCACAACGGATATCACCATGAACATATTGTTTGAGAATTGGAGAATAACAACAACATTAATAACAACACATTGTGTGTGAGACTGTGTTGCAATGCATTTTTCACAAGGGAGCCTAGACAGGCATCTGAAGCTCAGACAAAGTATTGTAACATTTGAAAAAAGTAAAAACATTGTATGTTGTCATCTCTTGAAAAGGGTTATGGTTCCTTCCTATTTTCACATGCCTTGAGGTTTAGTTAGACCAAACTAGCACTGCATTTTTTTCTTTATTACCCAATGAATTGGGTCATCGCTAGTGTCAAGTGGATGGTTTGGGAATGCAGCAGGATAGAAGCAGCCATCTGTCCAGGCTAATGTACCATCTGTGGATTGAAGATTCAGCCAGCTTTGTTGGCAGAGCATGAACATGTGTCCCCTAATCAAGCTATAAATCACAAACAGGTCTTGTGGATTGCCAATTAAAACTCTGATACATTAAATGTCCTGTATGCCTACTTGATTTCAAGCCCCTTGAGGGTGAGGTTGGTTAGTACGAGGTTATATTATCATCTTAGAGGTTATCTATTAGTACTATTAAGCATCACAGAAGTCATAGCATATGTAAATAACCTAAGAGCATCTATAAAAGCCATTAAGAAGACAATGGAATTGAAAAACTACCCCACTGGGCAACTGCACTGATAGATGATATGAGAATAATGGAGTTAATTGTACATGCTTTTCATTTTTATTACCAGTTATTCTTTTGAAGAAGAATTTCAATGCTTTGTGTGTTAATTACCAGATTAAAAATATGTCTCAATCCTTAATGGCCAAGGATCTTGTTGTACTATGAGTCACATGGCAGAAGATCCAAGGAAGCTTTCTCCTCTTGGGAACTTCCACATTATTCAATGATTTAAATGGGGTTGCTAGGAATGCTGGTGAGTCTGGATGCTAAGGGACAATCAGAATGCTGCTTATTTAGGATGGTGGACCAGAGAAGTGAATTTTTATTTGTTTAAATATGAGGGCTCTGTGAAATCAGTAACCAGTTAGAGCTTAGATTTTTCCATCTTCTTGTTTAATATCTGTTGTCTTCTATGCCTCTTGTTATCAGTGAAATTTTAGCTAGGGGAGTAACTAGTTTGGGCAGTCTGTGTTTTTAACCTTCCCCACAATAATATATTATTATTTGAACCCCTATTGGTCAGGTTTCAGGCCCGGTTATGGGACAGAAACAGCATTGGTTGCACTTTTAGATGATCTCTGGTGAGAGCAGGATGGGGGTAGTGCATCCAGCCTTGCTCTTCTTGACCTCTCGGCGGCTTTCAAAACCATTGACCTTGATATCCTTTTGGGTCGGCTGCAGGAGCTGGGGCTGGGTGGCACAGATCTGTGCTGGTTCAGCTCCTTTCTCCAAGGCCGAACCCAATCAGTGTTGGTAGGGAGCGAGAGGTCCAACCCACGGCCCCTACTCTCTGGGGTGCCTCAGGGTTCGGTGCTTTTGCCACTCCTATTTAACATCTACATGAAACCGTTGGGTGAGATCAACCGGCACCATGGGATGAGGTATCATCAGTATGCTGATGATACTTAAATTATATATCTCCATCCCGGGTGACCTAAGTGATGCTGTGGCTACCCTTTCACAGTGCCTGGAGGCTGTAGAGGCCTGGATGGGGGACAACAGATTTCAACTGAAACCTGGTAAGATGGAGTGGCTGTGGGTATGGGGAGACTCAAGGTCTAGCAGTTTATAATCTTTGGTTCTTGATGACAGACTTGGTACATAATCTGGGGGTTCTCCTGGACTCATGACTCCTGTTCAAAGCGCAGGTGGCAGTTTTGGCTAGGAGGGCCTTTGTGCAACTTCATGTTGTGCGTCAGTTATGCCCCTTCCTGGATCGGGTGGCCCTCCACACAGTCACTCATGCCCTGGTCACCTCCCAGTTGGAATACTGCAATGCGCAGTACATGGGGCTACCCTTGAAGAGTATCTGGAAGCTGCAGCTGGTGCAGAATGCAGCGGCATGGACAGTTCTGAATGCCCCCAGGGGGGCCATATAACACCACTCTTATGCAAGCTGCACTGGTTGCTGGTTTGCTTCCAGGTCCAATTCAAGGTGTTAGTTATCACCTTTAAAGCCCTTCTGGCACAGGACCAGGTTATCTGAGGAGCCATCTCACCCCCGTTATATCTGCCTGCCCTGCTCAGTCCAGCAGAAGGGGCATGTTGCAGACCCCGGCAGTCAAGGAATTTCGACTGGCGGGATCTAGAAAGAGGGCCTTTTCTGCCCTGGCCCCCATTCTGTGGAACAACTTACCACTCAAGGTATGGTGTGCCCCCACTCTCACGGCCTTCAAGAAGAGCATGAAATCTTGGTTATGCCAGATAGCCTGGGGGCTGGATGGGGGCTCGCACCAGTGGAAGTGGCTCATGGGGTAACTGATTTTACCCCCTGTCATCCTGAATGTTTTTAGTTTTTTATGTATAGGGTTTGTTTTATATAGCCTCATTTTTAATTAATTAAAGCAGGTATTTATTTAACTGTTTGTGGGTTTTACTCTAATTGTGAGCTGCCCAGAGTCACCCTCTGGGGGAGATGAGCAGCATACAAATTAAATAAATAAATAAGCAAGCAAGCTTGTACAGGTGTGTTTGTGTGTGCATGCATGCATATATTCTATCTTTAGTTACAACTTGCTTAAGGCTATATGGCACTATATTTGACAAACCTATGAGTTAGACCAGATCAGAAACTGATTCGACAGGAAGACTTGAACTATACTTTATTGAGGTAGGTTATTGTAATAGCATCTTGCAAGTTTGATTGTGCTTTTCCTCCCCTCCCTCTTATACCCTAAAGCACCATAAGGACATTGGGAGTAGACTTCCCAGGGCAAGGTATGAAACTGAGCCAGTGGGTGGAACCAGCTGGCACAATCATATTTCCCTATATATAGTAGCCCTCATAAATTCAGATGAACAGCAGAAGTGGGCCAGCTTAGGGAAAAAAGCTACAATTGCACATTTAGGGATCTTTTGCCCCCAAAAAGTTAGGAGGCTTGGATTTAGAAGAACAGAAGAACAGGAAATTAGCGTTAACATCAAAACACTAGAGATCGATGAGAAATGTGTTCATACAGTACTTCTGAGCATTTTGTTCTGTAATTTCCTCCTAACCTATAAAAAGAAATAACTAACTGGAGCTGACAAAACCATAGGTTTAACAAGCAGTTTCCTTCCTTCCATGCTATTTTAAAAGGTGGCTTACAATCTTTATTAAAACAAAAATGAAAAATCAAAACTCTTATTTCAACTATTACTTTCCATCAAGCACTGGATTTCAGTTTACAAATAAATGTACATATTAATTTGCATTACATTCACAACTCAGATAAAAATATTGCCTTTGTATTTACTCTGACTGTATTAGTACTCTCAAGGTCTCCTATCTCAGATCTCATCAATTACACTGTCAAAGAACTGGGTTCCACCATGATAAAACAAAAAGACCACTTTTTCCAAGAAGAACATTCATCGTTAAGTGAGAATCGTGGGTCATTAAGCAAGTTGCAGGCAGTTTGCAAGCAGGCCAGCAGACAGATAAGTGGCTGCTGCTGGGTGGAGGAAGGCGTACGCGTGGCCCGCAAGGCACACCGCAAGCGTAGCGAGGCCAGGGGTGGCTGCTGCTGGGTGGAGGAGGGTGCATGGGTGGTTTGTGAGGCGTGCATGACCAAGGCAGGGCTAGGAGTGGCTACTACAAGGCAGGTGACAGAGTGACTTACTGGAGTGGCCTGCAAACTTCCCTGCCAGCTTCCCCATTCCTTTTGCTTTGCTAACAAGGAAGGTCACAAATGGTGATGATGTGACTGCGGGACACTGCAACTGTCATGTGAGCCGGTTGCCAAGAGCCTAGATCGTGATCATGTGACTGCTAGGGTGCTGGGACTGCTGGAACCTCAAGAACTGGTCATAAATACTACTCGTTCAGCACCACTGAAACTTCGAACAGTCACTGAATGAGTGGTCATTAAACAAGAACTACCTGTAGTAACAATCTTCTTAGGTTCAAAAATTCATGGGAAAGGTGACTGTAGCCATGAAACAAAGAGATTCCACTATTTGGGAGAAAGACTATGATAAATCTAGAAAAAAATTAAAGTGCAAAAACATACTGACAACAAAGATATATATTGTCAAGGCTATGATTTTCCCAGTTGTAACATGATTGGACTATCAGAAAGATGAAGAAAGAAAAATTGATGCCTTTGTGGTGCCAGAAAAAGTTGTTCAGAATACACTGACCACAAGAAGAGCAAATAATTCAATACTAGAATGTATTATGTCAGGCTGCTCACTGGAGGCACTAATAATGAAGCTAAAGGTTAAATATTTTGCACATGTAATACAAAGGCAAGAGCCACTGCAGAAGATCTTGATCCATGGAAAAAAAATGAAGGCACTCAAAAAAGATGCTAATAAGATGATAGTAGATACTGTCTTCCCTCAGTTAAAGCAATAGTACAGCATCTACTTAGAAAGATGGGATAGTTGTTCTCAAGATGTCAGAAGATATAAAAATTATTAAAGATTCTGACAATATTATAGAACAAATGTAGCTGAGAATGAAGTATCTCAGTTGGGTTATCATGGAAAGTTAGTGGATCTATCACTATCTTCCCAAAGGTGGTTAAAGCTCCTCAAGATAAAATAATATATTTGGAATCTCACGCTTACCAGGCTAATCTACATGTCACTGGAATTCCAGAGAAGCTGAGAAAAGCCAGCCAGATCCTTTATCAAAGCTAAGATTTGGGAAGTACTGATTTCATTGGAAAATTATCAGATAGATACTGAGAGGGCTTACTGTGTGCCATTTGATAAGTCCTGGCTAATAATTGTGAGCTTCCATGAGGAATGAAATTTTAAACATAGCTCATTTTGCATGTGTAATCAAGTGGGGAGATGAAGTCTATTATGTTTTTCCCTGATCTTATAAAGGAACACTATAAACACAAATAAATGTTTAATAGCATGAGAAATATAACTTGAGAAGGGAATCTTCACTACTTCATCAAGATCTGACAAACCAGTGTTCTGAAGTTATCAAATTATTTCATGGACTTATAGAACTGAAAAATATGTTACTTTTTTAAGCTCCTCTTGAACAAAGAGGATATATTCCTTCTTTCTAATGTTTTGCTGTTATATTTACTTGTATTCAGGCTACTAGAGTCTTTATCTCTGGCTCTTAATTATATATTCATATTTTCTTCTCTATGACTTTGGTTCCAAGAAATATGTACAGACTATCATCTCTTTTTTCTCACTCTTTCTTCTCCCCACTTTTCCCCCTCTTCTTTGAACTGTCCTTTATTAACACTGATGGCTTTTGTTAAACTGACCTTTTTTCTATCCTACTGGTTCATATAACTTTAATAATATTAAGAATAATAAATATCCAGTTAAATTATTAATTTGTGTATGGGATAGCAATGATGCTAGATAATGTTTAACTACAACTAATTGGCACTTAAAGATTTTATTTTTATTATTTTATCACTCTAATATTATTTTTTATTACTGTGTCTAATTTTTGTGGGGGAAGGCTGGTTTTTAGGATATAATCCATACATGGATATGTGGTTTTTTCTTGCTCACTGTTTTTAATATTAATAATACCAAATGATAATGTCTTTTGTAACATAAAACATTAAACCCTATTAAGTTTAGAGGAGGTTTAGCTGAATTTAAAAATATGGGAAATGAAATTGCTTTTTTTCAGGAGACTTATTTTCTTCCTAAGGGGAAACAGCTTTTACAAAAAGCTTGGGTGAGAAGAGTTGATGTTTAACAGCAATTCTAAATGTGTAAGAGGTCCCTATTTTAACTGGTAGATCTTCTAAGTTGACTGTTAAAGACTATCACTTGTTTATTTGGTCCAGATTTAATTGTTGCTTCTGAAGCACTCCAAATTCTGGATGAATTACCTGTGACTCCAAAGCCAGTACTCTTCCTTTATAGAAAATTTAAGGAAGTTGATGAAATTGGTATTAGTTATTTACACAACCTTTGGAATAATGAACTTGAATGTTCTGTTCTAATGAATAAATACAGGATTGCTTTGAATAACATGAAATTAATTTTGAATGTTCGTAAAATAAATTTTATTTTATTTATTTATTTGTCTTTATTAAAATACAACAAAAATGCTTCATATATACTGAATACCTCAGAGAATATTAATAAGGACTTCTTTACAAATGTGCTACAGGTGGATATGTGTTTTCTCTTGCTCACTGTTTTTAATATTAATAATACGAAATGATAATGTCATAAATAGGCAACACTGAGATTGTATGCCTCATATCTTGGCACACAGAAGCAAGGCTGTCCAAATATTCAATCTGAGATTCAATTCAAAGACTGTATCTTCCAATTAAATACATTCTCCAAACTGAATTTAAAAATGTAATCAAAATGTTAAAATGAACAAGATACCTCCTATTTTTCATGCACAAACTTTTTCTGAATTGATTCAGAAACCTGAATTGAATCTACATAATCCACTTTAACAATCTGATTTGAAAATTCAAAGATAAGGATTACATTTTAGTTTTCACCATATTATGCATGTCATTTTTTTTTCAAATCTACCACCCATTAGAGCAGGTCCACTTAGTTTCATTTGGACTAATGCAGCTGTAGAATATGATTCTTCTCATTACCGCCAAGTTGAGAGTAGTTATTACATCCTCAAATTAGTTCTCCCAACCAGTAAGCTCAAAACACAGATTAATTTGTTAACTCTGTTCAAATATAATCATTTTGAAGAGGAAAAGAAAAATTACTTTTGTCAAGTTTGCTGGGCTGCTACATGATCTCTGGATAGTTTGTCGATAAACAAATTTCATCTAACATTCTGACCTTGTGCTCAACAGCCCTCTTGTGACTATATCTTACTGGTTATTCTTTGCACCAGCAAATAAATATATATGTTTTCTCAAGAGTTAGTTTCTTTGTATGTTTCCCATTTAAACTAGTTTACCTCCAAAATTGCTGGAGAATTGCATGGCAATTAAATATACACACACCCATGTGCACACTAATTCACATCACTGCATTTTTGATTATCTATTCTTTTTTGGGAAACAAATCCAAAACTATGTCACTTAAAAAAGAAGAAAGAAGGTGCTATTTTTTTCTGTTCCTCAAGAAATGTTGTGCGCACATGCACACACAGACACAGACACATAGATCACTAGTTAAGAGATTGAGATGTAACAGAGACCAATACAAAATTATAAACTTAGAAAACAGAAATGAAATGTATAAAATGAGGGCAGTACTTAGGACTTGTGAAAAGAATAGTAGAACAGTAGTTTATTGCAAATTGAATATACCAGCAGTACAATGTGGACAAAAGAACAACAAATTCAATTTTAGGCTGCATCATCAGAAGTGTAGTTTCTGAATAATGGAAATAAATGTTTCAATTTATTCTGAATTAGTCAGATTCCACCTCAAGTGTTATGTCCAGTTCTAGACACCATACCTCAAAAATAATTCAGAGAAACTGAAACCATAGAAGAGCAGTAAGGATGACCGGGGACTAGAAAGCATTATGAAGAAAGACTGAAGGATCTGGGAATCTTTAGTTTTCAGAAGAGAAGATTGAGGGGTGATATGATAGCACTCTTCAAGTACCTGAAAGGAATTCATAGAGAAGGTCAAGTCCTGTTCTCTATCATTCCAGAGAGTGGAATGTGGAAAAACAGATTTAAGATTCTTGTTGAATTTAAGGAAAAAATTCCTAGCAAGAAGAATAGTTGTATGATTTAAGTTGCTCAGTTATTAAGTAACTTGATGGATTCCTCTTCACTAGTAGTGTTGAACAGGAGCTGGACAATCAAGGATGCTTCAGTATGGATTCCTGCATGAAACAGGAACTCTGTTTCTATTTTTGCTATTCTAAAATAACAAAGATAAAAATCACTGTATTTCGTATCAATTAACCATAACAAATACAAAACATACATTTTTCCAAACAACATTAGACACAAAGTAAAGCTTATAACAGCTACTCAACCAAAGGCTATCCTAACTGTAAACATCATCCAACTGGTAAAGACAAGCAGATTTTTTTTTTCTGAAGATACAACCAATAACCTTACTCTTCCTAACTGAAAGGTAAATAAAAAAAGGTTGTTAAAGAAATATGGCAAGTTAATGAGGAATACTTCTACAAAGCCTTTGCCATAATGGCTGAGTCACCGTATAAGGGTTGATATGAACATTTCCTGAAATTATCATTGAGAACTGATGAAGGCATCTACTGCATTTTAGTTGTACTGAAGATGTCACTGCAAACACAAACAGGAGCTCATCAAGGTGAAGAGATAACACAATTTGTTTCAATGAGCTGCTCTACCTAGCATCACAGGCTTTTTTAGCACTTGCAATTGCTGGAAGAGGCCACAGAGGAAACCTTGGAGCAGCATGAAACAAGGAGGGCTGGATTGCTTTGCAAGGGAGCTTTGAGGGATTGCTGTGCATGATTTTTCATCAAAGCACCAAAGACCTGCACATTCCTATTAAAGAATCTTAAGGGCAAAGGGAAGAGATACATTTCAGGTAATATTCACACACAGTTTTATTTTTCCTTATAGCATATCAGGGGTAATCTTGTCATTAGACCCCACAACTAAATTCTTTGTTTTGCTGAGGAATGGTTTAAAAAGACAAACTGCAGTGAAAAGCCCAAATAGTGGAGTTAATTAACTAGATCCTTCGGCAGCTTCTAAATGACCAAGTGAGAAAGAGAGTGTCTTAAGCCAAAAGTTAAATATTCTGAATGTGAGAGATTCAGAACGGTTCCCGGCCATTTATTTTGAAGGCAATCCATGTCAAAGAGGGCAGAAATGCCCCAAATCTCAATAACATGTAAAAATATAAAATTATTAATATAGCTGGTTAGAAGCTCACAGCTCACAAAAGCCGCCTATGCTTTTTAATAAGAGTCATTAGTCAGAAAAGGTGCTACCGCACTTGTTTGTTCTTTTGGTGGCCCTTTTAAATTGTTTTAATATTGTATGCTGCCCAGAGTCACAATGTAGTTGGGTCGCCTTACAAATGTAACCAGCCAATAAATAAATCTCATTTATTTATCAAATACAGAAGGCTGCCCAACTCCATAAAGACTTTGAATGGCAAATAACATTAGAAACAGCAGTTGATAAATATTTTAATAAATTTTATTTTGTTTTGTCTGATTTATACTTAAATGATTTGAAGTTGACTTTTAAAAATATCTATATACTTCTGTTACTGCTGCTCTGCTAGTAATGCTTTTTTAATCACTATTTTGCTGAGGGTTGCTGACTTTTTCCAGATGAAATCCATCTGCTGTCATCTTCCTATCTGAAGAAAATTGTGGATCCAAAAGTCCTCAGTGCTCAAGTGGGGTCTCTATTTTCTAATAATTCAATTGCATTTATACAGTACATGGCTATCTAATTATTTAAATATGTGATCATTCAATAACTCATCTGCAAAATATTTTTCAGAGTAATAACTATCTAAAACAAACAAATAAAACAAATAAAAGTGATTGAAATAACAAAGTCTCCAAATATAGTACCAAATACTCTACACAGTTTGCCTTGGAGCTATTTTTAACCTCCCATGAAATAAAACCAATCAGCAGTGAGAAAACTATCAGAATTTCAGGGGCACCTTCATTTGTAAAACTATAAAGGGTGGCACCTTTTAACAAATGATGTCTTCCATTCCATAGGCAAGGCACAATGTAAAAACAGATGTGTTGAGGTTTCTGCTATTGATCTGCAAGATGAATTAGAGCTGGCAATTCTACCAAGGGAACAGGATTCCTGAGCTTTTCCTGTTCTGTGTGTACTGTGGCCCAAACCTGACAACTTGCAGAATCCAAAACAAGTTTTCCTCAAAGTGTGAAATCTCTTCAAATAGGAAAAAGTATTGGCAGAGATGCAGGGTGGGAGAGTTGTGAACTGGATGAAGGCAGCGGTCAAGGGACAAGGTGTTCGTCATGGTTCAGAAGAGCTGGCTGACAGCACTCAGCACCTCTATGTGGTCATCCAGGTATAAAAAAACTAAAAAACAGCACTTGATCCAAAGGAAATAAAATGTATAGCATCTAAGACACCCAAGAATAACAGCATAAATAAAGGGGAATGGAGAGAGAAATTTAGCTGAAAATATTAAAATTAAGCTTCAAAAAAGCCTTTGCAATTTAAATTGAAGCAAACAGACATTAAAATACTGTTCTAAACAGCACTTGTTTAACCACATTTTCCTTTTTAAATGAAGTGTGAATACAGAATAGGTCCCCCTCCCCTTTATATCATTGGTGATGCACAATAGCAATAATCATAGGTATTTTTAAGAATCTGACTGAAGAAAGATTTTTAAGAATCTGACCCTAGAAAGTTTCATGTGCTTCAAGAGCCTTTCTAGAGAGTCTCTACGACATTGGTTCTTAAACTGGGGGTAATTTGGGCATATCCTGGAGTAATGGAGCAATTTGTAATTGCTTGTTTTTGACTTAAAGATAGTCTGGGACTGCCGCTGCCAAGATGCTTATGTAAAACAACAGAGTCTGGAGGGTTTGGGGAGTGGGGTGGGGTTAATATTATCCGAGACCAGGAAAAGGGGTAATTGGGTCAAACAATTTAAGAACCACTGCTCTATTGCCTTCCTTGTTCCTGCAAGCAAGTTCTGTGATTTTGTGAATTGTGGGGGGAAAAGGGAGTGTCAAGTTGGTGATAATAAAGGCCTGAAGTTCAGATGAAGCAAGCCCTCCCCACTGCATATTCACCAGTGACGGCCTCATCTACTCAGACCTAACGGAATAAGACAAGAGTGCTTTCTTTTATAAGCATTCCTTGTTAATCTCATGCAATACCTCTGGCAGCAGGAGTTGAGAGCAAGTTGCAAGTTATGCTCCACAATGAGCAGAATATATATAGGCTGCCACCCACATGAACCAAGTGTCATTTTTGCTCCTTGCCAGGAGTAGCGCATGAATACTCACTTAAGTATCAGATAGAAATGGCTAGCAATCAAGCATTCATGTACTTATTTACTTACTTATTTAATGTTACAGCCAAAGTCCAGACAAAACATGACCAAAAAACCCCAGAAAAATCCACTGTAAAGATACAGTCAAATGCATACATAAAAAGTATAGCAGTTGTAGAACTTCTGATTTATGTATCCTATCTTGAAGAAATTTCCTGTCTAAGCGTATAACTTTTGTGTGTCCCTTTTCCTGCCTGACCATGGTTTGGATCTATCATTCTCAGTTGCCCAATTCTGTGTACTATCCACTTTTCCTCAGGTTTGGAAAATCTGTATTAATTTTCTTTTGTTTGGTCCTATTTTTCCTTATTTTATTTCTGACTGCTGGTCTTATGGCTGTAATAAAGATTTGATGACATCTGATAGTAATGGCAATAACAGTGAACACAGTGATCTTTCTAGAGGTAGCCAGTGACTTGTCAGCTAAGAGGAGAGTGTTCTCCTCTTCTGAGCTGGCGTGAAAGTGGCATAAGAAAGGAATTATTACATCAGCTCACCATGACATATAGAAGGGAGATAAAGCATCAATCTCTTATACCTGTTTATTTTTATTAAAAATTAGAAATGAAAGATATTTAAATAGTATTTGTAATGTGGCAAATACATTTTTCTATATTCTGAATATTATTCTGAGTTTTCATTTACAAAAGTAATGAGTCAAGCATCAGCCACAAGATCTTAAACTTGCTACTCTTTGCATGATAAGAATTCTGAATCTGCTGTATATGATAATTAAGATTTGTAATGAAAAACATATCTGAATATGAATGAAGAAAGAACATGAAGTAGCTATTTTGATATCTAGTAAACACTGCTATAATCACTGCAGTGATAAAATGTAACAATAACTGCTGATGAATAAACATGAAATCATATAGCTTTACAAGTACTTTCATATTTTTTCCTCCAGTCAAAATTCATACAATTCATTTTAAAAGAAATCAGTAATTCTTCAAGCATAAATGACAAGACTACTCATAGGGCATTTCCAGACAGCCCACTTTTCCATCTCCCAAACCTTCTGAATCAAGTTTAAGATTGTTTTGACTGTTTCCAGATTCTTGCTGATACCAGGCCTATATGAGAATGTAGCTAATCACCACTTGCCCTTTTGAGCCAAAATCTGATGCTAGAGAATTGCCAGTGTTTTCATTCCAATCTTGGAAAAATGAAAAGGGACCCAAAACATTTCAGGCAGGCCCCTTCTAGTGATGTCACAGCATTACCAGATAGCCTTCTCTGGCCCTTCAGAGGGTTGAGAGGTTGATTTGCAATCACCAGTCCCAAGTCCCTCCAACATTTTTCATCTCTGCTCTAAATAGGCCACCTTCATATAGGTCCAACCTAACAAGGAAACAAAATAATTATTTATTTATATGTATGTCATTACAAGTTTACACCAGGGAACAGAGATGCTCTTACAGCTCAGTTTGGGACAGGACTTCAAGGGCTACATTCCAATTTTGATGGGACCAAAATTAAACTGGATTGGGAGGAGGGGAGGAGAAGAATAAACACCAAAAATAAGCAAGGACATCAGTTACATAAAACTCTCCAAGCATTACTTGAAAAAGGTAAGCAAGGGTGGGGCTGGAGACTCACAGAAGGGAGTCTCAGTAGATTATCAGATAAGCATATAGATGATTTTGGCCACAAAGAACAGAGCAGCACTGTTTTTTTTTATTTTTTCCTGGATAGCTAAAGAAGCATGTTTTCCTTAACGAATGTTGGAATAAATTGTTGTTTGCACAACCCCAGGAAAGAAGGTAACAGGATTTCAGCCTACCTAAACAAAACTAAACAGCAGACTCCAACAGCACTGACTGCATTTGCAACTTAATTTTTTCTGAATGTTTTTTTTATAAGTTAACCCCTTTTTAGTTTTATTGTATGCCACCCAGAGTCACTTTTTCATGAGATGGGCGGCCACATAAGATGGATGGAGGGAGGGAGGGAGGGAGGGAGGGATAAATAAGCTTTGCTACAGATTCTGGAAAAAGAGAACTGCTCTTTTATTCTCCACTTCCACCTCCTACTACATGTGATCATTCCTTACAACACAGAAACAAAATACCATCAGGAAAAGCATGTTTATAATTTGTGCCTGAAGTTGCATGCAAGTGAAAGATAGCTAGGCAAACTCAGAAATCTCTCTGCTCCGTTCCTGAGCCATTTCTCAGGCACATAATACATTCTTGACTTTCTGGACGGAAAGAGAATAGTTAACCAGAATTGTAGATACAAGGCAACTGGCAAGGATTGTTAATTTATCAATGTTAGCATTATCAGGGTAACTAGCAACAGAAACAACAGATTTATAAATCCTCTATAAATAAAATGGGAATCAAAACATCCAGGAAAGCCTGGAAGGAGCTTTCCAGAAAAACTGAAAAGCAAAAATAAGTGGGGAGCAACCTGAAGCTGTTCAAAGTTTATTGCTTTCATCCATTTGGGTCCAGGAGTCTTCCAGGCCAGGGTTTTTTGGTGGAACCACATTTTGAAAAATGTGGCAGTTCAGAAAATTTGTTAAAATAGACATGAGATCATTAACATCTGGAGAATGTTGCTAATCTCTGCCATACTTTAACTATACTTTATACAATAATGTGAAGCCAAGTCAAGTATCTTTATTGCAGACAACTCCAGTTACTAATGTGAAGAAGCACATTCTACAATCTGTCCTGAATCTCCCATCATTTACTGCCAGCCAAAAAACTTCAACCACAGTCACATAGTTTCAGTGATCGATACACTAATATCTTCACAATTATTGAGAGACTAATCTTGGAGATGTCCAAAAGCTCCAGTTGATGCAAAGCGCAGTTGATGGATTGTGAAGTGAGGTAGCTACATAGGATCACTGATCTTAAAGTACTCTATTGGCTGCCCGTGAACTACCAGATCTAAATCTAGGAGTTGACATCAGTCTGTAAAGCTATAATGGCTTGGGACTCAAGTACTTGAAACGTAATCCCACTAATATCACCCAATCTGTGTGCTAAGCATTGTCGCCCAAAGGTGACCCCTATTTTTGATAAGCAATATATAGAAGAGTACAGAGATAACCTTGAAAAAGGGATGCAAGAGTGGTTACAAAAAAATCACCTTTGCCCTGAAACAGAGGAGGGCTTGAGAAAGGAGCTCAAGATAACCTCACCTTGATTCTCTTTGATGTAAGAGTAGGGGAGAGAGAAACTCTGGCAGGCTTTCAACATTCTATTATTATACCCTACAACAATAAAATAGAATCCAGTAATTCTTGGGGTGTCTGTTTCCTGGCCTAGCCTTTGAAGAGCTGACATAAATAATCCTAAAATTCCCTGCTTTAAATTTAAAAAAGAGCTTGACTCTAGCCCTAATGTACACATGAATCAGGGTATTAATCAATACACTAAAATATAGATCCAGTTGCAAACCCAGGAATTTTCTGGTACACAGCATCAGTTCTAATTTCCCTCCCCACCCTGGCATTGCTATTCCATGAGGCAACCATGTGCAATGAGATTTGATGGACAAAACTGTAAAGCATTTGGGGATGGAAAAAGAAGAGTTGACACAATTAAAAGCTGAACTAGGGGTAAGCAGTGTAGCCACAAATTATGTGTCATTGCTGAAAACTGGCTACACCCTCCTGACTTTTAGACCTGTTGGAATTCAAGGACCTCTAAATGGCATCTAATGTTTCTCTTTGAATATTCATCATTTATATTTATTTGTTTGTTTATAAATCAAATTTATACACCCGCCCATCTCACTATCAGTGACTCTATAGGGCTCACAAATAAGAAAGATAAAAACATTTAAAAACTACAAAACACATTAAAAGACTACATAGTTAAAAGGCAGATAGAGCATCCTCAAGGTGCCAACCACCCCAATGCTGGAAGCCCCCACTGGATCCCCAAGCTCGTCAGCAGAGCCAGGTCTTAATGCTCTTCCAGAAGGCCAGAAGCGTGGGGGCCAACCTCACCTCAGGGGGCACAATGTTCCACAGGGCATGGGTGACAGCAGAAAAGGCCAAACTCCTATGCAGACCCCATGTAGAAAAGATTGCCACATTTAAAAGAGTCTGTATATCTTAATCAGACTTCCCTGTGGTCGCTCAGATCTATCATGAGAATGCTGCCTGAATCTGGGGAAGGGAGTTAAAAAGGAAGATGTGCTTGAAATTAGAAATTTCTTAGATTTCTGTTTTCACCACTGCTTGGGCAATATTGCTAGTCCATGTTGTAAAAAAGAACTTGGCCCACTTCATACCTCCAATGTTTCACCATTAATCAAAGACTTACACATTTATTTAAAAAGTAGAAATATAAACTAGCACATGCAGTCCAAATTTCTAAATGATCTGCCAATTGGATCTCTGGTTTCAAGCTAAAAAAGTAGATCCTTCAGATCACTGGACAATACCTAAAGTATTAATTTTTTGTAGGGGTGTGTGTTTTTGTGAGTGTGGGTGTGCATGTATACACATTTCTGTTACTTTCCTTGTTTTATTTTCTTGCATTTCTTTAGATTGCTTTATTCCAAATTTCTTATGTTGTTTGCAAGAAAGAATTTTGTATATTTTGTTTAAATAACCACCACCAAGAATCAGTTTCACTGAATGACTTTTGATCCTTGTATTAGTGTTTATTACCATCATTTATTATTAGTGTTTACTACCATGGTATTTATTATCAACCATCAAAATATGCATGCCGTTATCACTCAAATTCTATGATTTATGTCAGGATGCATGTACAGAATGACAGAATTTGTGTGATAAAGTCATTGAGTTCATGTCATTGTTTTGGGGTCATCAAGGTTTGCTGCAGATGCCAGAGTTTAGAGTAGCATATTTATTTATTCATTTAATTTATACATCACTTCAGTTTGGGCTCTAAGCAGTGTACACTTAGCAACTACATATAGATCATTTTACCCCACAGAGAAAATATATAGATTAACTGACTACCCTAACTATTGTTAGAATAGTACCTAGACTTTGAAAATTGTATGTGAATTAAGAAAGTGTGTAATGTGTAACTGTGATTTAATAACAGGTGAAGGGAATTCTAATGTTTGGAAAAGAACAAACAAAATATTCTACCTTCCAAAGTCAGACCAGCCACTCCAATTTTCTTTGATTGTTGTTGTTGTTTAGTCGTTAAGTCGTGTCCGACTCTTCGTGACCCCATGAACCATATTGCGCCAGGCCTTCCTGTCCTTCACTGCCTCCCTGAGTTTGCTCAGTTTCATGCTCATTGCTTCAGTGATGCTATCTAACCATCTCATCCTCTGCCGTCCTCTTCTCCTTTTGCCTTCAATCTTTCCCAGCATCAGGGTCTTCTCCAAAGAGATCTCTCTTCGCATTAGGTGGCCAAAGTATCTGAGCTTGAGCTTCATTATCGATCCTTCCAATGAGCAATCAGGGTTGATTTCCTTTAAGATTGACTGGTTTGACCTCCTAGCAGTCCAGGGGACTCTCAAGAGTCTTCTCCAGCACCACAGTTCAAAGGCATCAATTCTTCAGCGCTCGGCCTTTTTTATGGTCCAGCTCTCGCAGCCATACATTACTACTGGAAAAACCATAGCTTTGACTATGCGGATCTTTGTCGGCAAGGTGACGTCTCTGCTTTTTAATATGCTATCTAGGCTTGCCATAGCTTTCCTCCCAAGGAGCAAGCATCTTTTAATTTCATGGCTGCAGTCTCCGTCTGCGGTGATCTTGGAGCCCAAATAAATGAAGTCTGTTACTGCTTCCATTTCTACCCCTTCTATTTGCCAGGAATTGATGGGTCCAGATGCCATGATCTTAGTTTTTTTAATGTTGAGTTTCAAGCCAGCTTTTGCACTCTCCTCTTTCACCCTCATCAAGAGGCTCTTTAGTTCTTCTTCACTTTCTGCCATTAGGGTGGTATCGTCCGCATATCTGAGGTTGTTGATGATTCTCCCTGCAATCTTAATTCCGGCTTGTGATTCTTCCAGCCTGGCATTTCTCATGATGTACTCTGCATATAGGTTAAATAAGCAGGGTGACAGTATACAGCCTTGTCGTACACCTTTCCCTATTTTGAACCAATCGGTTGTTCCATGACCGGTTCTAACTGTTGCTTCTTGGCCCGCATACAGATTTCTCAGGAGATAGGTAAGGTGGTCTGGTATTCCCATCTCTTTAAGAATTTGCCACAGTTTGTTGTGATCCACACAATCAAAGGCTTTTGCATAGTCAATGAAGCAGAAGTAGATATTTTTCTGGAACTCTCGTGCTTTCTCCATGATCCAGCGAATGTTGGCGATTTGATCTCTAGTTCCTCTGCCTCTTCGAAACCCAGCTTGTACATCCGGTAGTTCTCGGTTCATGTATTGCTGAAGCCTAGCTTGTAGGATTTTGAGCATAACCTTGCTAGCATGTGAAATGAGTGCAATTGTGCGATAGTTTGAGCATTCTTTGGTGTTGCCCTTCTTTGGAATTGGAACGTAAACTGACCTTTTCCAATCCCATGGCCACTGTTGCGTTTTCCAAACTTGCTGGCATATTGAGTGCAGCACTTTAACACCATCATCTTTTAGTATTTTAAATAACTCAGCTGGAATACTGTCATCTCCACTAGCTTTGTTGTTAGCAATGCTTCCTAAGACCCACTTGACTTCACTCTCTAGGATGTCTGGCTCAAGGTCAGTGATCACACCAGCGTGGACATCAGGGACATTAAGATCTTTCTTGTATAGTTCTTCTGTGTATTCTTGCCACCTCTTCTTAATCTCTTCTGCTTCTGTTAGGTCCCTGCCTTTTTTGTCCTTTATCATGCCCATCTTTGCACTAAACGTTCCTTTCATATCTCCAATTTTCTTGTAGAGATCTCTAGTCTTCCCCATTCTATTGTTTTCCTCAATTTCTTTGCATTGTTCATTTAAGAAGGCCTTCTTATCTCTCCTTGCTATTCTCTGGAAATCTGCATTCAGTTGCTTATATCTTTCCCTTTCACCCTTGCTTTTCGCATTCCTTCTTTCCACAGCTATTTGTAAAGCCTCATCAGACAGCCATTTTGCTTTCTTGCATTTCTTTTTCTTTGGGATGGTTTTAGTTGCTGCCTCCTGTATAATGTTACGGACCTCCGTCCATAGTTCTTCAGGCACTCTGTCTACCAAATCTAATCCTCTAAATCTATTCATCATCTTCACTGTGTACTCACAAGGAATATGATCTAAGTCATACCTGAGTGGTCTAGTGGTTTTCCCTACATTCTTCAATTTAAGCCTAAATTTTGCAGTAAGAAGCTCATGATCTGAGCCACAGTCAGCTCCTGGTCTTGTTTTTGCTGTCTGTATAGAGCTTCTCCATCTTTGGCTGCAAAGTATATAATCAATCTGGTTTCGGTATTGACCATCTGGTGATGTCCATGTGTAGAGTCATCTCTTGAGTTGTTGGAAAAGAGTGTTTGCTATGACTAGCTTGTTCTCTTGACAGAACTCTATTAGCCTTTGCCCTGCTTCATTTTGTATTCCAAGGCCAAATTTGCCTGTTATTCCGATTACTCCTTGATTTCCTACTTTAGCATTCCAATCCCCTATGATGAAAAGGACATCTTTTTTTGGTGCTAGTTCTAGAAGGTGTTGTAGTTCTTCATAGAAGCGGACAACTTCAGCTTCTTCAGCATCAGTGGTTGGGGCATAGACTTGGATGATTGTGATATTGAATGGTTTGCCTTGGATACGCACTGAGATCATTCTGTCGTTTTTGAGGTTGTACCCCATTACTGCCTTTCCCACTCTCTTATTCACTATGAGTGCAACTCCATTTCTTCTAAGGGTTTCTTGCCCACAGTAGTAGATATAATGGTCACCCGAATTAAATTCACCCATTCCCGTCCATTTCAGTTCGCTGATTCCCAAGATGTCAACGTTCAATCTTGTCATCTCATGTTTGACCACATCCAGCTTGCCTTGGTTCATAGATCTTACATTCCAGGTACCTATACAATATTGTTCTTTACAGCATCGGACCTTCTTTTCGCTTCCAGATACATCCACAGCTGAACGTCCTTTCGGCTTTGGCCCAGCCGCTTCACTCTTTCTGGAGCTACTTGGAAATGCCCTCCGCTCTTCCCCAGTAGCATATTGGACACCTTCCGACCTGAGGGGCTCATCTTCCGGCATCATATCTTTTAGCCTTTTGACATTGTCCATGGGGTTTTCTTGGCAAGGATACTGGAGTGGGTTGCCATTTCCTTCTCCAGTGGACATTTTGTCAGAACTCTCTGTCATGACCTGTCCGTCTTGGGTGGCCCTGCACGGTATAGCTCATGGCTTCACTGAGTTACGCAAGCCCCTTCGCCTCGACAAGGCAGTGATCCATGAAGGGGTTTCTTTGATTAGTTGCAGTGTAATTTGCCAAAGACTGCAGAGTGGCAATATCTTCAGTTAAAATACTTGCTGACATTCAGATATAAGCCACCGGTATTGCATCTTCAAGAATGGAGCCCATGGAATATTCAAATACAACATTGGTTCATGTGATGTAGATGTTTTAACATTGGCTCCCTTATGAACTAGAAGTTATTTCAAATGTTAATTTTGTTCTGGAATTTTTATAGATGTTTATGTTCCATCGGTTTGGAAACAAATAAGAGTTCAATAGAAACGGAGAGAGTGCATTTTTATGATTGCAAAGAAAAAGAAAAAGAAAAAAATACTAGAAGGCTGGACAGTAAAACATCCATTTTCCATCAATTAAACAATGGTCTGAAGAAGTCACCTTTCTTTCTAAATTTGAACAAGCTATTCATATCTTTGTTTATGTGCTGAATTTCAAAATTCTTTTTCTGATTCTATATAATAATGTTTAGAAAATACAAATGGCTGGTGGCAACCTGGTGCCTTAACTAGAAAGCATCCAGATGGTTAATGGGGCAGAGGGTACGGGTGTGATGGAATAAGCAAAGCAGCCTGTCAGGAAAAAAACAGAGCCAACCAGATATTGCAGCTAGGGTATAAACATTCCTAGTTATGATTTGCTCCTTGTATGTGCACACCATCTATTTCTTACATGACCTCTGCTTATTCCATGGTTAAGAGATAACAGTGATTTGGCAATTCAGGGCCCAGGTTCTTTTTCTCTCTGTATAGCAGTGATCAGTTCAAAGGCAGAATAGGCAGGAATACACGTGATATTACAGGCTCCTTTGAAGAAATGTATATTACCCAGAAATGTACTTTGTGTTGAAAAATATAATTTCAATAAAATTCTAGTAAGAAGCACAGGGAAGAGAGCAGCAAACTCCAATGCCACATACAAATGCATACATAGGAAGGCAGAAGAGTTCTGGCGTAATAAACACTCTCCTTCTCTACACAGATACACACAAACACTCAACAGACGATGATGTGATGGATGGTTGCCTTGCTAGAAGGATGCCTCTCTATTTCATTATTTAATTACACAGCATGAATACAGGGCAATAAAACTGCATTTTCATCCATAGCTGATTTCCACTTAGAGCCTGTCATGGTAATAGTGAAATAAATTGCTCTAATTGCTAGCAAACTTCATCAAATTCACATTTCTCCTTTTTGTATTCAATATTTATTAAACACCTGTGTCAGGACTAGCAAGAATAGTACAAACATCCTGAAGCTCAACAAAATTACATTTTAACAGCAAATGCATACTTGTTATTTTTCTGGAATTTAAATTTTGCTTATTTTGCAAAGTTCAGATCCATATACCCACAACATTGGTTCCTCTGCTACAGATACTCTTACAGTTTACTGCAAGAGACCATTTATTAGAAAATGCAAAGAAATATCCATCTGGAACCTCCCCCACCCACCAAAAACACACTTTATACTATTTTTACTTTTACAATTCAGGTCCAAGTTATCTAAAAGAGCACCTTCAATTACACTAGCCTTCCAGAAACTAACAGCCTTTGGGAGCAATCCTGTTCTCCATATCACAGCCAGTTGGTGGTAATGAAGTCAAGCTTTATCTGCTAGGACTCCTGTCCTGGACAATGACTTCCCTTCTGTGGCTTACCAACTCTCATGCTGAAGTGTTTTATACATCATCTAAAAAGTCTGCAATGTTATGTTGGCCTTCCCCAGCTGTTAATTCCACCTAATATGGGTTCAGTGTTTTAACAGAGAGATTTTATTCGGCTGTTGCTTTGTTTTCCGACTATTTTATCCTGTGTGACAGAACTACTGTAAATTGATTTCATTTTTTTAAAATAAGAAGTGGAATATAAATATTTCAATTCAATATAAAATCTAGGGGGACCTAGCTGATGACATTCATACCACTGTCGCCACATTACAGTGCACCCCACTTCTGTATATATTTGAATATTACAATGTGAAACAAGTATGTATGTACAGTATGTATATATGTATGTAATTTTAAAAAAATCTTCCTCAATTATCACCTAATCCTGGCTTACAGTGCAGTAGCTAATAGGGAGGAAGAGGAAACGATAGCAGCTTAAATAAATCAATACCAGATATGCTTCTTAACAGATAGGAAGCAAATCTAGGAGGCAGAAAGACATCGGGACAAACTTCTATAAGTGTGAGAGGAGGCAGAATTAGCCATTCTCAGTGGAAGCAGGAGGAGGCAAAACCAGGACAGTGAATTGTAGAGATATAGCAGACTCTTTGTGGCTGGGTGCTTTGGCTTCACAGGAGCAAAATATTGATTAATTTCCTTAATGGACAGACTAGTAGATACATGTATATCCTTCAGAACATCATTTCAGACTTACTAATTTTAAAAGGTTCTCTTCACTGTAATCTTACCATGAGACAAGTAAAAGGACTGCAGCAGATTTGACTAAATTGCACATATAATTGGCAATCTTAGAGAGATTTTGTGGCTTTCCAAGGTTGAAATGGTCCCTTCTAAAGCAGGATTTCCCAAACTGTGAGCTATACCTCCCTTGGGAAGGTGTGAAGAACCTTTAGTACATTGTTAAAATAAATCTACCTTTCCCAAAGTTTCATTGTATTGTTTTCATTGCTCACTTGTGTCCATTTTGGTGTTTGGATTTTTAGGGGAGGCCTATACATTAAGATTACACTAAAGGGAGATGTGATGGCAAAAAGTTTAGGAATCCCTGCTCTAAAGAAATGAGACCAAATCCTGAGGTTCTTTAAATAACTGGTGGTTTTGAGAAGTTTAGAAAGATAAACCATCCACTTGCAAAGGAATCACAACTTTGCTTTTATTTTTCCAAACATAAAAAAACACCAGAGTAAGAAGAGATGGGGAGGCAAATGAGTTGAAAGGCTGGTAATCTACCTTCTGATCTGTGCAAGTGAATTATAGGTAGTCCTTGACTTATGGCCATTTAACAACCATTCAAAGTTACAACAGTGCTGAAAAAAGTTATTTATGACCAGTCCTTACACTTAAGACCATTGCAGTGTCCCCGTGTTCATGTGAACCAAATTTGGGTGCTCGGCAACTGGCATGTATTTACAACAGTTGCAGCATCTCAGGGTCACGTGATCATCATTTCTGACCTTCCCAGGGGGCTTCTGACAAGCAAAGTCAATGGGGAAGCCAGATTCACTTAACAAACATGTGATTTGCTTAACAACTGCAGTGATTCACTTACTGACTATGGCAAAAAAGGTTGTAAAATTGGACATGACTCACTTATCAATGGAAGTTCCAGTCCCAATTGTGGTCATAAGTCAAGGACTATCTGTACAAGTGCATTTTAATCAGTGTTTTGGAGGGAGAGATACTGGATTTGATATCATAGTGTGGTGTATTCTGTTCTCTTCTATTAGTTTTATCTCTGAGTAAGAATCTTTGAAGAGTGTTGGTGGAGTCAATAAAAGAGAGATGTGGTTCATGAGCTGTATATCCTCCACATTTCTAATCCTTTGAAACCATCATTTATCCCTGAGGTTTCTGCAGAATTCAAGAGTTTTATCAGAATGATGAAATAAGCATCACAATGTTGTGGTGTACACTTAGTTAAGTGCTCGTGATACGACAGTATGTAATGATCGCTGTATTCAGCGCTGAATAAAAGACTCTGTGAGACACAGCACATATAGAAAAGGGGCAATACTTGCATTGCCATATTGCACTGCTTCTTTTGCCATTTCCACCCTCCCACCCACCCACCCATCTTCCATTGCAGATTCTTGTAATTCTTCCAACCAAATCTTATTCTAAGGCTCCCATACTCTTTATGAAATTCTTTTTTTCCATTTAATCCTGCAGAATTCTAGACTAATATCTTTATGTGCTAAGCTATTTATTTTTGTAAGTTGGATTGTTTTGTTATGCCACAGTATTCAAACGTATGAGCTCTACAAGTGATACAGGGAAGATGCAATGAGAGTTAAACTTCTGTCTTTATTTCCTCCAATCCAAGAACAATAGTAAATCTAATAAGTTTTACTATACCACAAAAACAACACCTTGCTCCTAGGAAAAAAGCCAAATATAAATTAGTATAACCTTTATTAAACCACCTTCAAGACCACAATATAGTGAATTTTGACTTCTACATATCTCTTAATCAAATTAGGATTAGAAAAGGGAGGAAAACCTGATTGATGTTGAAACAATCATCCCTAAAATGATGAATTTGTATAAACCACATGAATAAAACAAAGTGTTTCATTGGAATTAGGGTTGGGTAGGAAATAAAGGAGAGTAAGTTGGTCTAATGGTTAAGATGCTGGGAAAAATGTGAGTTCTAGTCATGCCGTGGGTCACTCCCCCCTCAGCCCTAGGAAGAAGGCAAGGGTAAACCACTTCCAAAAATGATTTTTAGAAAATTGCCTGGATTTGCCAGGAGTCAAGACTGACTCAAAGAAAAGAAAGAAAGAAAGAAAGAAAGAAAGAAAGAAAGAAAGAAAGAAAGAAAGAAAGAAAGAAAGAAAGAACCACTTACTTTTAATAATTAATGTTTAATCTACATGCCAGATAAAACAATTACTGAATCTCACCTTTTTTTAACATAACTTTTAGATATTTTTTGGCTTCCTATTCTCAGCAGACAGTGTCTTCTGACAAGTAACACAATGAAGCCATTCTTCTCCAAGAATAAAAACACCTGTGAAACCAAAAATCATCATACCTTCTTAACTTAGGCTTACATTTATTAGCACTAATAGTAGATCGATCATCCTTAGCTTTTCACTTAGTACCCAACAAAAGTTCTTTCATTCTGAAAAGCTAGAAATTACAGTTATAAATAAAAGTACTGAACTTCACTAACACACAAGTATCTACAGACAGTGCTGGAGGAGATGCTAGAAACACAAGGACACTTCAAGAGAAGCTGAACCCAACTATCAGTGGCATCAATGGATACCAATATTCAACAACAGTTTATCATATAATCAGAGCTTGTCAGTTGTTATACACTGCAGAAATGAGAGTCTGGTCCATTTCAGCTGTGACATCCCCAATCCATAAAATATACTGTGCATTAGTAAAAGCATAGCAATGAATTTTAATGCACAAATTTAAACAATTTGTAAAATACAGAGAAATGTATTAAAAAGACATTTCAAAGTAGCATTCTGTGATATAAGTAACTTAAGGAACCCAATATGGGTGGTGGTTCATACAGATTTGTGCTTCTGCCAAGAAAGCAAGCAAGTGAAAACAAGCAA
Source organism: Python bivittatus (assembly GCF_059951505.1). NCBI lineage: Eukaryota > Metazoa > Chordata > Lepidosauria > Squamata > Pythonidae > Python > Python bivittatus. The sequence goes on along the minus strand of NW_028277040.1, from coordinate 2,170,473 downwards.
GTGTAAGTAACACTCTAATGTTACAGTATGAAAAGTCTTCTTGTGGGGAAATAAAGCCTTGGAGTTACGTAAATAGGTTTGTTTTGAGTTGTATACTCCTCCTGGCTTGTTTTTCACACCTCTCACTCAAATGGTGTACATCATGGAAGTTAGCCACAGCGGCTTTCTTCCTAGAAAAAAATGAAAACGACTAAGCAATGAAAACTATCAAGGTTGATTGTGCAGGCAATTCTCCCAGAGTCGTCTTTTTTGTGCTCAGCCACCTGGACTGTAAGCATGAAACAATATTTGAAGACAGAAGACTCTATACAGCACTTTTCTCCCATCTTTCACCCTGAACTACTGAACAGCAAATGAAATGGTTGTTGAAATGTTTCAGTCTCAATTATTTCTTCACTGGCCATTTCATCTTCCAGCACTACAGCACCCCTTCCCCATTTCTGTCTTCTCCAGTATAAGGAATGAGCCGCAAACTCTGCCCACATCCTGAGGCTACAATGCATTCTCTGTCCTTGGCCAGTAACAGCCGATGATATCGCTGAGATACAGGGAAAGGCACAGAATAAAATAAGCAAGATATGGATGCATTTCACAACTTGTGAAACAAATATTTTATTTCAAGATGAAGATGAAGTAGTAAATTTGACTTTTTATGTATAGGATCTTTTTATACAGTCTGACTTTTTAAGTAATTAATGTAGGTATTTATATTTTTAACTGTTTTCGGGTTTTACTTTCATTGTGAGCCGCCCAGAGTCACCCTCCGAGGGAGATGGGCAGTATACAAATTTAATAAATAAATAAATAGCCCATGATTTAACTTCATCATAAGAGACCAACCTCCTGCACTGTTTCTGTTTTCTAGCTGCACTTACTTCAGATTAAGACAATGCTTCTGCTTTCAGCTTTCAGGGATGCCCAGGGCAAGGAATCAAAAAAGTGAAGCTGGCATATGAGACGACACAAAGCCTAGCCCCTTTTTTACAGGTGCCAGCTATGCAGGCTGACATTTTTTGGTAATGCAAATAAGGGGAGATTTACCTTGACATCATTTCTTGATGAATGCTCCCTCCTTATTCAGAAGCCACCATGGCTAGATGCTTAGAATTACCAGGTTGCAATGTACCTTGAAAAGTTCAAACCATGGGGGAAAAAGGTAGCCCTTGGCTTTCCTGCTCTTTTCATGATTCCAGTCATCCTCCCCCTCTTCCAGTGGTTATTGTGATCAGAGATTATATGATAGAAACAAGGGAGAAAATGTAGGACAAGTCATTGATGGCTTGTCTTTCCATTCAAAGGAGATAAGTACAAAATTGATCACTGGGCTATAACTTGGCAATCCTTCAACTATAAAATATTGATGAACTTTGAATAATTATTAGTGAAGACAAATAAGCTTCTTCCTCCACCTTTGCTCAATTTTTAATGCTTATTACTTTAAAATTTAACATTTGACTCAAAAACAAATCCAATTGTACATGCCTCCACATTGTTCTGATTAATAATGAACTTGGACAGTTTACCTGCTGCATTTACAATTTGTAAATAATTAACCCTACCTGCTTCCAATATTTTTAAACAAAGATTGGGGCCAACTACAGCATTTGGAACTGACTACAATGTAATTTAGTCATTAATGTAAGATAATATAAGAGAAACTTAACAAAAATAAACATAAATGGAGGTTTGGGGGAAAAGATTTGGGATAACTATCACTTAACAGAAATGGCTGATTATATTTCATTTAATTAAGGCTTAATCATTAACTTAAGTGAATTGCAGTATAAATTAGTATTTTGATACTATTTAACCCCAGCCTGATTAAACTGAATTACTGATTTAATATGTTTGCATGTAGGAAATGTAATACTCCTCAAATTTACCATTATAATTTGTGGTGGTTATGTCAACACACAGAATTATGAAATTAATGACTATCTTTTAATATGCTTCCATTTTCAAATAGGATGGGTTTGTATGAAACATTGATTCATGGTAAACTGCATAAGGGTTTTTAATTAATCTTTTTTGTGGGCAGCACAACAGACTGTGAGATGTACTGAACAGCAGACAGGTAGTTTGTGGTTCAGTATATTGTACAAACACAGCCATTCTGTAGGTATGCTGCTTACCAGGCTAACCACAACAGTCTGAGGGTTTTTTCCTCCCATCTACCAATTTCTGCTGAATCTCTGGGGCAAATGCCTTGTCATTCTGCTAACTAATCAACATCATCAGAAACTATAATTCCTAAATTCCAGTCCAGTTGATCAGCTTTAAAAATTCTCTAAATGGATATTTGTTTTTCCTGATTTAACCAATTTATATTAATAGATTTCATTTTGAAAAAAAAACATTATAGCTCATAACAGAGTTACATTTTCAATAATCTGAAACAAATCAGCTAAAGAAACATAAAGGCATGTCAGTAAGATCATTTTATCCTAACTATATAATATAATTGGGAGGGGGGAGTGCTACACTATCATGAAAGTGTATCAAAGAGGATTTCCGGTGGAGGAATAATGGCGGAAGGTTAATTCCGGCTGAAGCTCTGCTGAAGCCAAAATTTTGTCTTCCGGACGGCTATAGCTTATCAAATGATCATCGGATGTGAGTGAATGGTGAGTAACCAGCTGGGAAGCAGGTGGAATAGCTTGCCAGAGCCGCATTTAAAGCCTCCTTAAAGAGACATTACTTCCTGCCACCCCACTTCTAAAATCACCTTTGTTGTTTATTATTCAAAGAATTTAAAGAGGCTATCCCTACTATAGAAATATTTCTTCTCTTGGTTGGCTCTTCATTATTTTTTGGGACTTCTAAAGTGCATTGTACTGGATTTGAAGGATTGAAATACGAGCATGCAACCCGGAAGTTTTAAAGTGCTGTAGAAAGTTTTTTATACTTTTAGGAGACTATTTTTTATTTATATCTTATTCTTGCTTGTAAAAAGGAAGATTTTTATATAAGTGTTTCCTTGTGGAATTGAGAGTGATCTGTTTTAGACTCTGTGGGAAAGTTTTGGTCTGGAGATTTCCTTAAGCTGTGTTTGGCTGCAGACTCCCTCCTTGCTTTCTCCTTAGTTGTGGATATCTGGTTACATTTGACTTTGGGGAATATTATTTTGGGCCACAGGAGGGAGCTAAAGTACTATATTTGGATTATTGGATTACTGAAAGGAAGAAAAAGCTTTTTTCTCTCTTCTTCTAAGCAAGGGGGGAGGAGGAGGAGGAGGAGGAGATAGAAATAAAGATAATGGCTACCAGAAAGTTAACAAGGCGTGGCTCTGGTGAATTTGACTGGATAAAAGGTATGTGAAGAATATACTCTAAAAACTACACAAATGATTACCCAGAGTGTTACTCAAGCACTTGACTTGAAGTTTCTTGAACTTGAAAAAAGGCTTGATCAAAAAATTGACCAAAAAATTGAAAAAATGGAGAAGAAATTGGAAGGAGGGATCAAAAATCTTAATGATAGAGTTGATCTGTTGGAAACTGAAAGGGAAAAAAAGCTGGATAAAATTGCATTATTGGAATTGAGAGATAAAGAGTTTTGTCTAAGGTTTAGGGGAATCCCTGAAGTTAAAAAAGAAAACTTAACAAATATGATTACATGTGCCTTGGTGGAACTAATTGAGTGGGAAGAAGATAAAACGTCAGATGAGATAGAAGAAGTTTTTCGTATAAATTCCAGATATGCAATTGTACATGGTAAGCCAAGAGATGTGTTGGTACAGTTTTCTAGGAGGAAAACAAGGGATTTGATTTTGCAAGCGCATTTTGACTCTAAACTTAATATTGAGAATGTGGATATAGCGGTCCTTAAAGAAATACCAATAAGGATTTTAAGGAAGAGAAAAGAATTTGCATTTCTGACAAATGTTTTGAAAAAGAATAAAATTCCCTTTTGTTGGGAAAAACTGGAAGGGATAAGTTTTTCCTATTGCCAACAAAGATTTAAATTAACTTCGATTTCTAAGGCTAAGGACTTCTTAGGTAGATTTTGAACCAACTTGGAACAGGATACATCTGGAATTAAGCAAATGGATGTTGTTACACATGGGGAAGAGACAGCTGTCATTCCTAAAGACTCTGGTGAATCATCTGCATAAAGATGGCTTTGAAATGTCTTACATGGAATATAAATGGGGCAAACCCTCCAGAGAAAAGAAAAAAGGTTTTTCACTATCTGAATAAATTGAAATATGATGTAATTTTTTTTACAAGAAACACATATAAAGAAGAAAGATACAAAATATTTGATAAGTAAGAATTTGGGACAAGAATTTGTTTCTGCTAATTTGAAGAAATTAAACAGAATTGTATTATATGTTAAAAATTACCTGAAACCATGCTTGTTAACAGATGACCATGGTAGATATGTAGTTGTTGAAGTGGAGATTCATGGACTTAAAATGATTGTTGTGGGAATATATCATATATGCTCATATGATGACAAGAGTAAATTTTTTATGCAGCTTTTGAATGAACTGTCAGCTTTCTCCTACCAAAGTTGGTGTCTGATGGGAGACTGGAATGGAGTTGCTTCACCATTGATTGATAGAACATCTGAAAAGCAAATAAAAATTAAGCAAGGAAAACTATCAAAGTCTTTTTTCAATTTAATGGATAATTTGGCATTCGTGGATTCATGGAGATATAAAAATGGACTGGCAAAAGATTTTACTTTTTATTCAGAGAGACAAATCTTTTTCAAGAAATGATATGATATAGGTCTCAATGGATTGGCAAATAAAATTTCTACAGTGGATATTTTACCAAAGACTTTTTTGGATCATAATCCTGTAAGCATGATAATTAGGAAATTTACTAGGTCTTTTAGGAGGAGATTGAATGAATCTATTTTGCAAAAAGAAAATGTTGTGGAGGACTGTAAGAGAAAATTAAAGGATTTTTTTGAGATTAATCTAGATAAAGGTGTAGATTTAAAAACAGTGTGGGATACCAGTAAAGCGGTTATGAGGGGAAATTTCATTTATCATAACTGCATTCTCAAGAAAAAGTCTCAACAAAAATTACAAATGATCCTAGATCAGATTAAGCTGAAGGAGAAGGAACTGCAGAAAAAACCGTCTGATAATAATATTGTTTATCAACTTAAGTTACTACACCAACAAATTTCAGTGTTGACTGTGAAAGAAATTGAAATGAAATTAAGATATGCTAAGCAGAGACACTTTGAATTTGCTAATAAACCAGGAAGATGGTTTGCATACAAATAAAGGAAAGAGAGAGAGAAGAAAATGATTTCTAAAATTCAAGAAGGAAATGTGGAACTACTAGACAATGAAAAGATCAAAAAAGCATTTCATAACTTCTTTTCTAATTTATATAACAAACAAGAAATCTCTTTGGAAAAGGTTGATGAATATTTGAATAAGCAAAATTTACCAAAACTTTCACAGTCACAGAAGCTAATATTGAACTTCAAAGGTCCTATAACTACCTTTGAAATAGCTGAAGCTATAAAGAGAATCAAATTGGGAAAAGCACCAGGACCTGATGGACTACCTGCAATATATCATAAATGTTTTGAAGATGAGATTCTTTTACCTTTTAAAAGATTGATGAATTCTATTTTGTTGGGTGTGGCAATGCCTGATTCATGGAAGGAAGCCAACATTGCGCTTTTACCTAAAGGACAGGACCCTCATTTAATTAAGAATTATAGACCAATTTTATTGTTGAACAATGATTATAAAATATTTGCTTCAATGTTGGCAGAAAGGTTAAGAAAATCTTGCAGGAATTTATTCATCATGATCAATGTGGATTTCTGCCTAAAAGACAACTAAGAGACAATGTTAGGGTCATGCTGGATATTATAGAATATTTACAATATCTTAATGAATGTCAGACGGCTCTTATTTTTTTGGATGAAGAGAAAGCCTTTGACAATTTAAACTGGATGTTTATGTTTAAAGTTTTGGAAAGTATGGACTTTGAAGAATATTTTGTACTTTATAAAATATTTTATTATAAAATATTATAAATTATTTATTTTATATTTTATAAAATATAAAAATATTATAAAGTCAATTTATATGCCTCAGAAGGCTAGTATCATTGTGAATGAAGAATTAATCTTGTCATATACAAAAAGGAACAAGGTTGCTCATTATCACATTTGCTCTTTATTTTGGTTCTTGAAGTTTTTAACAAAGATATTAGAAGGAATGAAAAAATAAAGGGCTTAAAGATTAAACAAGAGGTTTTTAAATTGAGGGCTTTTGCTGATTATTTAGTTTTGATATTACAAGACCCTCTGGAATCTGAATACTTGATGAAGAAGTTGAAGGAATTTGCCTCACTGGTGGGTTTTAAAGTGAATAAACAAAAAACAAAATGTTAGTTAAAAACATGACCCTGCCTGATCAAGATCTGCTGATGAGCAAGACAGGTTTCAGGACTGAAAAAAAGATGAGATATTTGGGGGTGATTCTGTCAACTAAAAATAGTGTGTTGTTCCAGAAAAACTATGGCAAAATTTGGAATGAAGTGAAAAAAGATTTGGTAAGATGAGAAAAACTACAACTGTCTCTCATGGGGAGAATCTCAGTGATTAAAATTATTGTTTTGCCTAGAATGTTGTTTCTTTTCCAGACTATACCGATTTTGACTACAGATTTACCATTTAAACAGTGGCAGAGAGATATATCTAAGTTCATTTGGCAAGGCAAAAAACCAAGAATTAAATATAAATTGTTACAAGATGCCAAGGAACAAGGAGGTTTGGGTTTGCCTAATTTAAGACTGTATTTTGATGCTTGTTGTTTGCTCTGGATGAAGGAGTGGATAACCTTGGAGAATAAAGAATTATTACAACTTGAAGGTCATGAATTAAGATTCGGGTGGCATGCCTACTTGTGGTATGATAAAGTTAAAGTTAATAAGGATTTCAAAAGCCATTATATTAGGAATGCCTTACTGAGGATTTGGAACAAATATAAGGTAAGACTGTCTCCTAATGTACCTTTGTGGTTGTCACTTCAGGAAGCATTTACTAGAAGAGAAAATACGGGAGAAATGAAGTGGTTAAAATATAAAGATTTATTAAATTTTGAGGAGGGTGAACCAAGTTTTAAAACAAGAGAACAGTTAGAATCAGAAGGTTTTATATGTCATTGGTTTACTCATACGCAATTGTTTGAACGTTTTAAGTTGGATAAAAAGAACTATAGATTTGTTAATGAAACATCTTACTTTGAGATTCAACTTTGTATAAATGATGAACATGTTATTGCTAAAATGTATAAGATGTTGTTACAGATGAACCTAGAATATAAACAAGTCAAGGAATGTATGATTAAATGTGTTAAAAACTTTGGATACAATATCATGTTGGAACAATGGGAGAATATGTGGAACAAAGGTTTGAAATTTACGTTGAATTATAATTTAAAATAAAATTTTTATACAATGATGTATTGTTGGTATTTAACTCCTGATATGTTATCAAAAATGTATAACAAATGTTTGTTGGAAATGTTCACAGAGTGAAGGAATCTTTTATCATCTTTGGTGGATCTGTGAAAAGGCCAAAAAAAATTGGGATCAGATATGTATTGCTATTCAAAAGATTCTTAAAGTGAGCATTAAAAAAACCCCAGAATTGTTCCTACTGCGTTTGATGGAGAAAGGACTGGAGAAACAACATGGAACTTTGCATCTATATATGACCACAGCTGCAAGACTTTTATACGCGCAAGATGGAAGGACTCACAAATACCTACAGTGGAAGAATGGGTTATCAAATGACTTGGCTCAAATGGTGAAGTTAACAGCTTTAATAAGAGATAATACTGTTTCTAAATTTGTCTCCTCATGGCAACCCTTCCTAGATTATGTGCTTGGGTTGGGAAAAAATGAAGCTTTGATTGTGAGATTTAATGATTAGATGGTTTGTGTTGATAGAAATAATGTGAATTTGGATTAATTAGTGGTAAGAGATTAACTTTTTTTTAATTTATACTCATATCTGTATTGGAGATAGTTGGAATTCACTTTCTGTTTCATTTTTCTACCAGTTTTCACTATTTCAGTGTTTGTCTTTTTCTTTTAGTTCTATTTTCTTTCTTTTCTATACTTTCTGATTTGTATTTTAACTGTACTTTTTATATATCTTAATAAAAGTTTTAATAAAAAAATGAATGTGTATCAAAGAAACTCAATACAGATAGTCCTCACTTAACAACCATTCATTTATCAGCCATTCAAAGTTACAATGGCGCTGAAAAGAGCTACTTACAACCGGTCCTCGCACTTACGTCTATCACAGCGACCCCGCAGCCATGTGCTTGCGATCCAGGTGCTTGGCAACCAGCTCGCACTTATGGATGCAGTCACATGATGCCTTGCTTAATGACCACCTCGCTTAACGATGAATTTTCCAGTCCCTATTGTGGTTGTTAAACGAACACTACCTGTACTTAAAAGCAATAGTTAAGACGATAAATGATAACCAGGCTGCACAGATTACTAGTTTGCTTTCTGGTTACTAAAATATAAGTGGCTAGTGAGGAATATTTTTCATTTATCTAGGTAGCAAAAATACTAATATGGCGTACAACTTGAATTGAATATGGTGATTCCTTATTAGCAAATGTGAGATCAATAAGCAATAACAGCAGCAATACTGTACTAATTTTTGTATTATTTATAACACAGCTTTCCTGATGTTCACATTCTCTTGCTTAATAAAACCTGTTTTACAGAGAGGTATATCAGTGGCAATCAATCATATTGTTCAACCTCACTGCTGAAACTCCAGCCATTACTTTGTAGTTTGAATTTAATTAGGAAATTGTCCTGTATGATTGAACTCTGTTAAATAATTTATCTATTTTTGCCTGATTACAATAGTCTGGAATACTATTACTAGTACTTACTTTCCTGAAACAATAATGGAAAAGCTAAGTAACAATGCTAATAGATCTATATTTGATCAAATCCAGAGTCCTTACACCAGGAGCAGGCAATTTTTCATAAACCTTGAGATTTTTTTCAGGGTGCAGAAGTCACAGCAAGGGGGGCAGTGATATAAAGGGAAAGTTTTAAATTAGAAAAAATGCCAGACAAAATATTTTTTTCCAGAGGATTTTCTCCCCACCTTTTTTGGGTAGAGGAAAGTAGTATTTTAAAAAGAAATGTTACAACCCTATTCTAAACCTAAGAATAGCTAAAACCCGTATTACTAATTTCTGAGAGAGACTGCTGAATTCTGGTGCTCAAAGGGATTCTGGAGGCTACAAAAAATTAATTTGAGAATCATAAGTGGGTTAGTGGTTGCCCTCCTCCAAATTAGGACATAAAGATCTGTGAAGAAAGTTGGGCTAAGTCTCGGTGAGTTTCTGTGGCCGAGGATGGGTTTAAACCTTGGTCTCTCTGGTCTTAGTCCAATACTTTAACACTGGTACAGCAAACTATTTCAGAAACATTAAACACTTTGTCAACAGATTATCCCATGAAGGAACATCTGATATAAAGACTAATTTCTTAACACAGAATCTGCAACGGACAAAGGAGGCTGCAAATTTAATAGTTTGTAATCCAAAATCGCTTTAGCATGTAAGTCAAAAGACTTTAAATGCTTTTGATAATCAGTATCTTCCAGATGCAGCCAAAGTTGAGAAGACTCCACTTTCTTGATCCCAACTTTGTGCAAATCAAGGGAATTTTTCTTTAATAATGGTTTTATCATCACCCTTCCATACACAATCTCTAAGAGATAAGCAGCCTGGTCCTGTGCACTCAGGAATCAGCCCTGCTGAGCTCACTGAAATTCATTTCCTGGAAGTATGAATAGGATGGCAATATTTTTCACTTTTTTCTTTTTGATGATCTCATCAATTTCATCCAACTTTCCCGATCAATTCATCCCTCCAATTTTTCATGAGGCATATTCCAGAGCAAAAGGAATTGGCAATTTGGTGCCAATTTTCTCTTCACACCCAGCTGACGTGCTCCATGGTTATGGATACCAGTTTCTTAGATCCCTTGGCTTGGGCTAAATACCAGTTCTACGTATTTTGGCCAGTACACCAGAAGTGCACACAATACCCAGGTATCCGCAATACCTAGCATATTCTCACTATTCTAAGCAAGCTAGGATCTCTAATCTAGAGACCACTCTGCAAGCCATAATGTTTCCCACACCTTACCAACTAGGAGGTAGGTGCAGTGTACTGACACAAATACACACACACACACAATACATTTCAAATGAAGTTCTTTTTAGGATTTGAATTAGCAGCATGCTAAAGTAGCTTGCATGTGATCTCCTGTTCCAAGCAAGTACTAATTCAACCATGTATCAAGATTATTTTCCATTTCTGGTAATCACTTTTGTCAGCCACACATTATTCAAGTACTTTACTATGGACCTAGGTCCTGCTTTACTGAACCAACCAACATATACCACCTTTTTGAAGTAACCATATTTGAAGCCAAAATTAGATTACTGACTTATAAAGAGGCTCAGACAGTTCTCTCATCACCTCTGCGTTCACATGGGATGAAAGAATACCTGTAAATCAAAATTAACTGTGTGAGTCAGGTCCATTGATAAGTATAAATCAGACAATTGGACTTTATCATTTCCTTGAAAGTGAACTTAAGAACATATGTTTATTGACAAACTTAATTTTTAAAGCAATGCTTTTTGAATGAGAAGGAAATGGGCTTTTATTTTCAGGATTTATGTGAGCTCTCAAGTTATCAAAAGCTGGAAAAGATTTTCTCTTACTTGGTAGCTAAGCATTTAATGGACACACAATCACTGACATGTAGAACAGGAAAAACTGTTCCACTTCACTTCATATTCTTTTCTCAAAGATAAGTTACAATTTGAAAGAAAGAGAGTGAAAGATTTATATATATATTAACAATAAGAATGACAGAAACAAAAATATAGAAAAGCATGCAAGTTAGCAGTAAAGCACTCCATGCACGCCATGTTCCCTCCAAGTGCTTCCACAAATTGACAGAACCATTTTAAAAATTAAGTTTTGCTAATACAAATACAGCAGTGATGATTTAATCTTCCAAATCAGAATTAATTCTGTCAAAGTCAGTCAAAGGGAGCAGAAATCAGTTAGGGAAGGGAGAATTTAATTCAAGAGCTAAATTACAAAAAAGTGAACTGTGGAATAGTTCTTCCACATTTGGAGTAATTTATAAAAGTCAGTGTGGTATATATAGACTTGGGTCTGGATAATATGGGAAGAACTGAGTAATCTTTTCACAGGCCAAATAGTTAAAATAGAAGTTCCTTAACTGCCTGCAGGGGAACTCAGGGTAGCTTCAAAATCTTCTAGATGGTGCCACTTTCACCAAGCGTGATGGAGGCCTTCAGAACAGAGGACATGAAACACAGCCATTGCCAGAAAGATACCTCAGGGCAGGGCAGGATGGAAGCTTGAAAAAGACACAGTAACTCTGCCTTAATTACTCTAGAGAAAAGTTGAGTGGGATAATGCTTTTGATAGGCTTTCAAGATTCTGCTTCAATACCGAACTAGTAATAAAAATATTTCCAAAAAACCTAGTGATTCCTGTTTCCTAAAGTCGCCTGCCTCAAAAGGCTTTGCACCAAGGGTTGAAACAAAGCTGGATCCTTTCTCCCCAAAAAGAACCCCCCATGTGAAAGAAACCGTAAATGAGCAAAATGGAGAGTTGTTGAGGCAGGAGAAGGAATCCAGAAATTGAAAAGTACAGGCTTGTAATCATCATCTTCATCATCATCATCATCATCAATTAAACTTGTATGCCACCCCGACTCCCAATGACTCTGGGCGGCTAGGATAGCATGTACAGCTTCCTATATCCAGTTATTGGAAGGCAAGAAGAGTCCTGTCGGTGGATCAGAGCAAGGTCCCCTCCTGTCTAGCAGTCTGTCCTGACAGTGGCCAGATTACTATCTGTTGCTCACAGACTGGATAGGAGGGCAAACGCCTCTTCTGCTGCTTTTCTCAGTGGCTGTGTTCAGAGACATGCTGACCCTGGATCTGGCATATTTTACATAATACAGTAGACTGTATGTACAAGCATATGTACTTCATAACACATACAATAATTTCATAGGAAGCTCCATGACTGGAATGGCTTCTCATCTGAGGCACACTTTGTATCTATTAGATCAGAGGTTTTCAAACTTTTTTCAGGCTGTTAGTTAAAAACAAAAATCCCAGAACTCATGATCAGGAGGGAAAGTTCTAGTGATAGAAAATTGGCTGCATTCAAGTGAACTTTATTTCGGGGGGGGGGACAATTAGTCTCTCATGGAACCCCGTCAAATTCTTATAAAACCTTCTGGTTCCATAGAATCCAGCTCGAAAAACCCTGTACTAGATAATCCTCCTGCTACCAGGGAAAATATTTTAATTGTCCTAGGACTTTTAATATATTATTATATTGCTAACTTACTTTTCTACTCAAGGTTTTCAACAAATCTGTTTCTGTAACTCTGTGCTTTTATTATTTATATGTGATATATTTAAACCAGTTTTTTATTTTTCTTTTAAATGCAGTTTTGCAGTGCTATAAACCACCTTGAGAAATACCTGCAAGGCAACATGAATGATTTTAAATTAATATTTTTAACATATTTCTCAAAATATACATGCATTCACCTGAAGTGCAGCTATCAGACTTTTTAACAAATTATTGACTTTGAAACTATGCTGCACCCAAATGTATCAAAAACCATTTTCAGCCTGCTATCCTCATTATATCATTCATTAATGATATCCCTGAACAAAAGCTGTAGCTATTTATTGGGAATGGTTAATATTTCTACTTAGAATATATAAATGGACAAAGTTAATCACTTCATCTGTCTGTAAAGTTTGACAGACATTTGAAAATCTCTGTTACTTAGCTATACTGTGCAGAAAACACAATGCAAAACTACAAATTGCTAATTAAATGAGAGTCACAGCAGAAATTTAAGAAAGGACAAAGGAGAAAAAAAATCTGTGTCAATGTTTTATTCTAAGTACTTAGTTACAATCTCTGGCTGCATCTTTTTTATCCAGGGATCTTTCTGCTCTTGCCCCTCTTTTTCAGCATGCCAGTTTAAATTATCATCAACATTAATTCTTTTGTTCCTTTTCGTTCCAACAGCTGTAAAGAACTATGCACAGGGACATCAATAGTATGGCACTTTGGGATATATTAATTAATGAATCCGAGATAGTTGAAAATCTAAAGTAATTTATTTTCTCCATTAAAAAAAGTTTTGAGGTTGTTTATGGTTATTTGAGTCAGCCATGAAAATAAGTAGGAAACATAGTACTGTAGGTTTAAAATACGAGAAAAATGATTAAGGATTCTCAATTAGGAAAATTAGTCCAGCAGTGTATCCAGGGTTCTGTTTGATAAGAACATCTTGTAGCATGGCAAAGACATGCAATCTTTCCCCAGTGGCAATATAATAAAGCAACCACTTTTAGTAATATGATAATGGTCAATCTGCTACAATTCCAAACCAACCAGTTATTCCCTGGGGAATATAGTATTTACCAGATTTAGTCACATGCTGGTATTTCTCAGCTTTGCTGCAAATAAAAAACAAGATTTCTTCTTCAGGGGTAGCATTTACAAAAGACTACTAGTAGTCCTTGGTTTATGAGTCTGAGTACAGTACTCCTCAGTGTTTATCCTCCCATGAGACTGCCCCTAAATTTACATTTGTCATTAGAGGACAGAAGACGTGTCTCCCTAGCAAGACTAGATAAGGGGGTGCACAAGATGGGGCGGTTCTATCACAGCCATTCATCTGGGGAACTCGCATGTGAGGGCAAATTTGGGTCCTTTCCTTTGGAGTTTTAGATAGGCAGCAAAGAGTCCATTCATTCTTAGTGTTGTTTTGAGTTGTCTGACAAAATGTTTTGTTTTGTTGTGAAGTCATTCTAATTTTTAACAAATTATTATTTTATTTATTTAAAGCATTTGTATAGCCACCCATCTTAAAACAACTCTGGGAGGCTTGCAACCAATAAAAGTATATAATCAACAGCAATAAAACTTAATGTATACATTGCTTGGAGGTTTCTGCCAAGTAAAAAATTGGAACCACAGACATTGGAAAATTTCAGAACAAGGAAGTAATTTTAAAGATACATTAAAGATAGAATGTAATTTTTTCATACCATGGAAACCTTAATTCTGCATGATTTACTGTATTCCAAATAAAGATTTCCATAACTCAAGACATTAGAAGAGTTGCAAATGAGAAAATGTTCAGGGGCCATAAAAAATTATCAAGGCTGTCTGAGTCTCAAGGGCATTGTGTGAAATGAATTGTGAGCGTGAAGCTGGAAGTCAGATCAGGGAAGCTTGCAGGTCGACCAAGAAGTGAGCATGTGGCACCAATCACTAGCCATGCTTCCAGTATGGAAAATGAGAGCTATACAGCACCAAGTTGAGCTGTACAAATCTAATGCCAACTATATCAAGCAGCTCCAGTACTACACTTGCTGGAGGAATTGTAAGCTGCTCTCAGTCTATGAGACAGGGGAAAGTCTATGAGACATATACAAAAATGTATCCTTCATATTTGTGGAGCCTAAATTTCCTTTCTGCTGCCATGTGTAGGCAAAAACACTGGCAAATAGTATCTGCTATGCTCTGAACTGAAGGGAATCCTTTGCGGGAGAGAGAAAGGAACCCTGAAAATAGTATGACAGCAAGTAATGAGAACAGGAATGGGAGAGATCTGCTGGATGTAGAGTCACCCAATAATAAGCATGTAAATACAGGAAGGAGGAGATCAGAATTTCTGACCAAAGAATCCCAGCGTTGTTATACAAATGCACAGAGTATGAGGAACAAAGTAGAACAAGTAAAAGTCCTAATGCAGAAAGGCGAATATGATTTAACTGTAAAACCTGGTGAGATAAAACTCATAAGTGGAATGCACGGCTTGCAGGTATAGCTTATTCATGGAAGTGCACATGGGTATTGAGATCCAGGAATCTGAGCAGGAAGATTCAATCAATGTTTTATGAACAAATGCAAAAAATACAAAACAAAAACAAAGATATTATTCTGAGTGTGTTATTACTGCCAAGATAAACAAAAGATGTAGATAATGTCCTCCTGGACCTGATCACAGAACATGCAGGGAACAGAGACATAAGAACAATAGGAAATTTCAACTACCCAGACACACATTGGAAAACCAACTCTGACATGACTATAAGGCCCCTAAACTCTTCAGGATCTTGCTCACCGTTTCACTTTCCAAAAGGTTGAAGAAGTAACATGGGGGTCAATTCCCTTACATCTGATTCTAACCAGTAGGTAAAAGCTGGGTTGAAGAGGTAAAAGGGTTCAAGATAACACAGAAAGAAAAACTGGAACATTGTTGTACACGCACATAGCATTTCCTCAGCGCAAATTTCAATAAGCTTACAGAAATACTATGCGGGATCCCGTGAGCAGAAAACCTCAGGTCAAAGGGTGTGAAAAAGACTTGAGAGCTTAGGCAAACTGAGATACTGGAAGTACAGTCACACAACATTCCAATGAGAAAAAAAATTGGGTTTTTAGGGTTCTAAATGCAAAGGGAGATTGTGTTTGAGCTATAAATTTAAAGGAAGAAATATAGGAAACAGAAAATGTACATAATAGGCAAGTAGCTAATATCTTCAGAAATTAAGTTTAAAAGATTAAAGCACAAAAGAGTCTACTAGAGTGGGCAGGTATAACTAAAATAAACAAATAAATAAATCTTAAAATTGCCAGGGAAGCTAAACAAAAAAAGTCTTGGGGTTATGTCAGTAGTAAAAGAGGGAAAAAAAGGAAAGGGTGGGCTACTGGAGAAGATAGTGGACAGTAAGATGTAATGGGAAGATGACAGAGCTCAGTTTCTACTTTCTTTCAGTCTTCCCAAAGGGAAAATGTGTTCAAATTGATCTAATAAGAACAAGTAACAAAAGAAAGGAGTGTAAAACCAAGGTAAGTAAAAAGATCTGAGTATTTTGGTGGATCCCAAACTCATGAGCCAACATGAGCCAACAGTGAGATGCAGCGGCAAAAAATCCAAATGCAATTGTAGGGCTGGGTCAACAGGAGTAAAGTGTCAAAATCAAGAGAAATAATTCTTTATTTTCCACTGGCCAGGCCCACCTAGTACATTGAGTCCAGTTCTGCGTATCACACTTTAGGAAAGTCACTGACAAACTGGAACATGTCCAGAGCAGAACAACCAATATAAGAGGCCTGAAATTAAAAGCTTATGAGAATGATTGAAACTTGTAGGTATGTTCTGCCTCGAGAGGAAAAGTCTACGGAGAGACACAATACCATCTTTAAGTATATGAGGAACTGTCATGTAGATGATGGGGTACAATTGTTCAGAGTTGTTCCAGAAACAATGCATTTAAATTAGTATGGAGTAGATTTTGATTGGACATCAGGAACATTTCCTACTGATAACAGCTGTGCTACAATGGAAGAGAATGCCCCAAAATCCAGTTTCGTCTAGTGGTTAAGGCACTAGGCTAGAACCTAGGAAATGGTAAGTTCTAGTCCTGCCTTAAGTAGGAAAGCCAGCTGGGTGACTTTGGGCCAATCACTCTCTCTCAGCCCAACTCACCTCACAGAGTAGTTGTTGTGGGGAAAATAGGAGGAGGAAGGAGTATTTAAGTATGTTCACTGCTTTGAGTTATTTATAAAAATAATAAAGGTGAGATTAAAAAATCTAAAGCAAAAAGATGGTATCTCTCCTTCTCTGATGATATTTAAACAGAGGCTGGATGATCATCTGTTGAGGAGGATGTAGTGGGGAAAGAGTGGGGCTAAATGATTTCTAAGATCTCTTCCAACTGTTACCTTCTATGATTCAATACAAAAGGTAATAGTTACATGGAGGAAATTTATGCTTAAAAGCCTGCATTAAGGACATCAGGAATATTGCATTAAAAAACATTTAAGGGGAATTTATGTTAACAGCTATACCCATTGGGGAAAACTATATACATATAATAAGCAGTCAATAAAAAGACAGATAGATTTGTACTGGATTTTTTTAATCCGTTCTAAAAACTTGATGGAGTGGACAACCTACTGATCAATGGAATCAGTAATGTGAATTGGATGTTACCAGTTCCGAAATTCCAACCAAGAGCTACATTCCACTAGAAGCCTGGAAGACAATTGCATTCTCATCCTGACATTGGTTTGAAATATGCAGGTGTGTTTGGGGCATGTTTTGTTATATTAGGTTTGTATATTGTTGTTGGTCACACAGTCAGCCAGATGTTTAGACAGGATTTGGCATTTTTATCCCCCTATCGAGTCCTTCCAAAGGACCTGGGATAGGCAGATGTTGTTGCTTGATGGTGTTAAAGGTATTGTTGCAGGATATAAGCTGTTCCAAGTAAAGCTGCCTTTTGCAGTTGACTGGTGATTTTGTCAATGCTGATGGTGTATTATGATTATGATTATGATTAAATTAATATACTCCGCCCAGAGTCACAAACTGTGGGTGGAGTGATCTTATAAATTTTGTCCTATAAATAATTTCACAATGACTGAATTTCTAACATTACTTCCTTTCTTGCAAATAATAAGCAGCAGCACTCCTAATCCAGAACAGGTTTCTTCTTCCTCTGAAGTTTAATGAATTACCTTTTCCCACATCAAACAAATTGGACTGAGATTTTTTAAAGCTCCTGGTGACTAGTTGTAGTTTCTTTTTAATCAGCTACAAGCTTCTAAAAGAATATGACTTGTCACTCTGACTTGCAAACTACTAAGCTTCAAAGAAAAGACAATTTTCTGATTTTCAAACCTGTGTCTTTTTCCATGAAAAATAATAAAGTCATCCTTAGATTAACCTTTGTGTCAACACATATAATATCCATTTAATGACACATGCTGGAAATCAGGCCTGCCTCTCACATGTCTTGACATTTCTCCTTGAATTTCATTGGAGTGGAAAATAGACATTCAACTTCTGACCCAGGTTCTTTGGGAATATTAATAACATGCACTGTTTGCAAAGAAATCCAGTACCCTGAACAACGAATATACAATCAGCACCAAGCCCACAAGGGCATACTAAGGTGGTTGAGCAGATTCATAGAGAACAAAAGGCTTATTTGACGTAGTGGACATTAAAAGCAAGTTCATGATTAGCAAGGGCTATTTATTCAGTGAAAAAATTCTTTCATCACTAATTTAGAGTCGTCAGATCCACCAGAATTTCAAATGTGCCGTGCAAGCTTGTATTAAAATAAGACATTTTGTAAATTCTGTGTGTGCACAACCTGCAGAAACAAAGCAGACGTATATGTCAAGCATGGGATACATACAATTCTTACAGGTTTGCCAGCTTTCTTTCTTATCATGCCAGCTTTGCTTGTTTTAAAAAGGTATAAAGCCAGGTTAGGACTCTAAACTCAAGTAGATGCCCATTAACACAGAGACTGAGCACCCTTTACATGACAAGCAGCACTCAAGGTTTACTTCCTAACAATCTCATCAGAGGTTACATCCCTTGGACAAATGTGGACGAGTAGAAATCAGTCTCCGGGTCTGGAGGCAGAGAAGACAGTGCAGCTAGTAACAGATGTATGGTCAACTCAGTGTCTAATGACATATATTCGTAAGTGTCACTATGGAAGAAACCTACCACAGCCAAAATGGTCCTCTCAGTCTGCAAATTAGACACCGGTAGAAGGTTCCGTTATTTCATTAAAAATGCTAAAAATTCACTAACATTCCATTTAAAAAAAAGAGGCTTGGAGGTTAGAGAGAGAAACAATCAAAGTAAAAATGGAAGAAGAGAGAGCCTATGCAGCATGCTGAGGCATACAGCGTTCTCTTCATTTGAAGCCCATAAGGCCCAGGGATGAATTTATGTGACACAATACTGGTAGACAATGTGTTAATTGAATACCTCATCCTCAGAGGTAGTAATCATTGGAACTTAAGAGTGAGATGGAGGAGACACATTGTTTGCCTGACAGTTTTGTTTTTCCTTTAATAATGCTTAATGGTTTCACTGCCAATCATTTGCCACTAAAGCTGCCTTCCCCAGCTGTTTTGCTCTCCATAGATGAAAAGATGTGTAGTCTTATATATTTTTCCCAGTGGGGAAAACAGCTTAAGAGGGCAATTTTGTTCAAGAGGACAGCTCATAGTTAAAAAGTTTTAATTGTTTCCTGCATTAGGTTCAGAGCTGCTCTACTTCACTTGGTTTCATTAAAACAAACAGATGAAAATATTGGGAATATGCCACGTACAATATCTCCCACATCCCATTTAGAGCAATCTGCAAGGTGACAATGCACAGCGGATTTGGAGGGCAGCCTGGATTCCTCTGTGGCATATTCTTTTAACATCCTTCAAACCTGAAAGCTACAGCCTTCTTTGGCACCCACAAACACAAGTGAAAATGCAGTTTTATGGACATGACAGTTGACATAACTAGATACCGTGCTCTAGAGGAGGAGAGAAAAGCAGCCATTTCTTGGTCTGATCTTCAGATTCAAAAGATTAATTTTTGAACCTTAACTTGCATGATTTTTTTTCTGCTATTTATTTTAACACTTTCTTTTTCCTAATAACAAGCAACCCTCAGTATGCAAAATATTCCACCCAAAACAGAGAGCAGTTACATATAAACACTTGTGGCTTGGACAACTTTGCTTTCTATTTTGCATGATCAAATATATGATTTACAGACCAGACTGTATTTTCTTACCCTGCAGTCCCAGATCTTGCTACTATATAAACCAATGCCAAATCAGAGCCCCTCCAGAGCCTCATTCCCATCCCCACCCCCTCCAAGGAAAAGGCCTGTCCCTTTGTCAAGCTGGCCCCTGGTTTGCTTCCACAAATCACAAGATGAACAAAACTATGGAAACATAATATTCTGTTGGGTTTTTAAATTGTGATGAATTGAGGGAGTACCTAAGGTCACTTAATTAGAAATGGAAAGAGCACAAGTGTTTTATCCCTTCTCTTTCATGTAAAAACAAATAAGGTCAGGTTTAGAGGCAGAGAAGACAATACAAGTTTAACAGACACAGACACAGTCAGGCCAAGCTGCACAACCGGAGCTGCAAACCATTAAAACTAATACAGAGAGTAACAGAGAGAAGGGGGACTTCAAAATTTTAATGTTTTGGTATAAGATGGCATTATGCCAACCCATTGTCTGGAAATATAACAGCCAGGTTCAGTCTAGGTGCCAAAAATGTATTTATTCTATTTATTCCTCTGGCTTCTCTGCATCTTCAAGTAGTGTATGTCACAGTCCAACCAAAATGTATTATAGGCTCCACAATAACCACTCTAATGAATAATAAAATATCTAAACTAATCAAATCAAATGTAGTCATTTATATCTAGCAGGTTATTCTCTCCATTTCCTTACTTTTCACTGACTGAATTAGTCATAGGGACAACTAGTCTCTTGTGGAGAAGTGGGTTTTTAAGAATGCCCACCTTCCAAAGTATAGTATTACAATACATACCATTCCCAAACAGCGAAATTATTGTCCATGTACACATAATGAGATTTGCAGTCCAACATCTCTGGAGGACACCACATCGGGGAAGGCTGGGTTATACAGGTAGTCCTAGCTTACCAACTGCCTTGTTTAGGTTCAAAGTTATGTTATAAAAAAAAAAAAATCAGCTTTGTGACCAATCTCTGCATTTATGACTGTTGCCATGTCCCACAGTGACAGCCATAAATGCGAGGATTGGTCAAAAAGTTGTGTTTTTTCCCCACAATTAGTACACATTATAACTGTTGCAGCATCCTGTAGTCACATGAACACCATTCGTGTGCTTCCCAACCAGCTTGCAACAAGCAGAGTTAATGGAGAACACAGAAATAAAATTGTAAGTTGCGGTCATGTGACGTTTTGCTTAATGATCACAGTGATACACTTAATAACCAAATGGGACACTGTAAGTCCATTGCGGTCACATGTTTTTCCACTTAGTGACCACAGCACTTAGTGACAGAGTTGTCAGTCCCAATTGCGGTTGCTAAGCAAGGACTATCTGTACTAAGAAGCTGACTTGTGCCTGACTTATCAGCACCAAATAGGCCTCTTCCTCTTATATTTCTTTGGAGCACTAAAATTTGGATACCAAGTACCTTCTTGCTCTTTTTCATTGTACTCAATTTGATCATTATTTATTTTATTTATTTATTTACTTTACTTAAAGAACTTATATGTTCGTCTCTCTCATAATGATCCTAGGCAGCTCATAACCACCAATAAAACAGAATAAAAACAAAACAACCCTTCCCACCAGGCGCCAGATCAACCAACCATCAACCTCCTGGGCTCAGCCTCCATCCTAGCCCAATGTTTGGGGGGAAAGCCAAGTCTTCATGGCCTTCCAGAAAGCTAAAGGGATAGGGGCCCCTCGAATCTCAGGTGGGAGCTATTCCAAAGTGCTGGGGCAGCTACAGAGAAGGTGTGCCTCCAAATAACTCGACTTTATGGCTTTAAAAGTAATAACCAGCACCTTGAATTGCACTCAGAAAGCAACTGGGAGTCAGCACAGCTCCCACAACAGCAGTGTAACTTTGGCAAACTGCAGGGCACCAAGAACTGTGCACACTACTGCATTCTAGATCAGTTGCAGCTCCCAGATGGTCTTCAAGGGCATCCCCATGTAGAACACACTGCAGTAATCCAATTGGGAGGTGTAATGGTCTGTGAGAATATCCTTAAGAGACAGGAGGAGAGACAGCAGCAGACTACACAAGTGTCAGATAAAAGGCAGCATAGCTCCCAGAAACAATGGGAGCATGGCAAACATCTCAGAAGGGACCTTCCCTAGTTTCTTGGACTATAAAGGTGAGGGAGGAGAGATGTACTTTCAGACTTGCAAAATTCTGTTACAATGCCCCCCACTCCCAATCCCCAAAGCTGGTCCAGCAGGAAACCATGATGGTATCAAAAGCCACTGAGAGATACAGGAGGGCCAGGATAGACACACCACCCCCACCTCGAGCCTCCAGAAGTCATCCACTAATGCAACCAATGGTGTCTTGGTATTATAGCCCGGTCTGAATCCTGACTGCAAAGGGTCCAGATAATCTTGTTAAATCAGCTTGGCAAGTATCAATTCAGCCTGAACAAAACAACTCAGAGATAGAAAGTTAATATGAAATATTCAACAGCAGTATATATGCAATCAGGGGTAACCTTGAATAAACAATGCTCTAAATTTGATACAGGGAAAATACCCCATATAACATTGATTAAATGATTTCTCCAACAATCACAGGCTGTCAGCTTTCACCCCTGGCATGGCAATAAATGTCAACTCTCCAAAAATTTAACCCTGGATTCAATAACTGTGGAAGCTTCACAGGCTCAACACAGCTAGATAAATTGTTTTACTGTACTGCAGACAAGAACCAAGTCATATGTATACAGAAGATCTGCCTACTGAAGGATTAACCTTCCCAACCCCCAGTGCATATGTTTGTATGTATGTATGTGTCAGCCCCAAGGTTTAATCCTAAACCTCTTCCGCCTGTCCTTTCAAGTCAATGAACTTTTGGCTGTCCTTTCCTAGCCTTGAGAATTGGAGACATCTGTTTCATATTTATTTAATGGTTGTGTTTGGCCTGAGAATCATTGGCTTACACAGAATATCAGTGCACTGTACATTGGTGCTTCAATACCCTCAGTACACACATCAGCAAGAAAATAATTCAAATGCAAATCCACTGTATCTGAGTTTATGATTACTAGACATGTATTAAGCTCCATACTAGAGTATTCTTCATAGGCAGTTACTATATGATTATTAGGAGTCAGAACTTTCTCCTTGATTAGACCAAGATCCATAAAGATTCAGCTGAGAGGAAGAAGATATGCCCATCACCACTATTCATTATTCACTAAGATCATAAACCTAAACCTGAGATTGTAGATAACAACTTGTGATAGAATGCTCCTCTATATAACAAACTAGCTTAGACAAAGTTAGAAGTGTTCTCTTCGGCATCTAGTTTTCTATACAAAGAGCATTCTTTGATCATGTGAGCCACTTTCTATCAGAAATGGTAAAATGCAAACATTGACCATGTGACCTATCCACCTCCAGCAGGGATGATGTGAGTCAGTAACTGAGTTAAGCTGAGAATATAAACTATCTGGACACAGTTTGGTGTTATTGACAGGACCAATCTATTGATCACTGAACTCCGTCCTCCAAGGGACTTTTTTTTTTTTTTTTTTAACTTTTTGGCCCAGGGGTCACAGCATTAAGAAATCTAGAGCAGAGAATTCTGAATTGGAACAGGGTGAGTTAGAGCTATCCACTTTTCACTTTATAATCTGTAATGAACATTTGTCCCAAATTATCCCAGTTCACCCTGGAATTCAGTTTTTAATCCAAGCTGAATGAACAGCCCTAGGAAATACTCTGTAATATTGTCTGCAAATTAAAATTCTGCATTTGATACAAATTATCATTAAGCAAAATTATTAATAAAGACATGTGGAAAGTTAAATTATTATTTTTAGATTTAACATATTGGGCACATGAAAACATTCAGATCTTGTACACCATCAGGGAATCTTTATTAGATGAAAATAAATCTGTTGTAAAATATTTTCTAGCAATTATTCTATTGCCATTATATGGAACATGCTTCTACAGTTTTTCAAATCAATGTGCTTAGTTTTCTGAGTGGGTGATCAGAATAGAGGAATTCTACAGGGAACTCAATTATCAAAGAAAATGATCGCTCAAGCATTTGTGAAATCAGAACTATGTCTAATTGTGACTAGTGGGTTATTATTGTCGTGCGGAAGCAGACACTTGGACACAGAGTTCTGGAACTGCTTTTATTATGATCAGTGAGGTGTCAGCCTATGTAATATGTGAGCCATTTAGACAAGTTGCTACTCAAATTGTGAGATTTTTCTTTTCATGGTTATAAACAAGTACTTATTTGATTCCTGTTACCTTTAATAGCTTGTAACTGTCAAAGCTTTAGCAGAAACCTCAGAACCCCTGGAAAACTGCTGCAGTTCACAACAAAATCTGGCAGCGACACTATAGGTCAGGTATATACCTGGTAGGAATACAACTGATAGCATCATCAGCCTCTTATCATAATCCAACTAGAATATACAGTAAGACATACTGTAAGGATTACATTGTCTTTTGACTGAGGCCAGTTATACTCAAATGCAAAGGGAAGCTTCTGACTATACCTTTTAAGACAGTGTTCATTCTACAAGGCTTTAAGAAATAATTGGAAGATTTTAGGAATCACCTTGAGATCAAAATACTTGCCATAGATACTTGTGGTTGCATAAGCAATTTACTGAAAATCAGAAAATAAAAAAATATACCAAGGAAAAAAACATATAGATTCACTGAACTGAAAAAAAGTCAAAAAGGCTAAAGAGATGGTTAAGAACAACAAAGCAAAAGGGATGTCCAGAGAAAATAATCAATGTATCAGCTGCTCAGTGAAAGATGGCAAATGGAGAGCAGCACAACTTTCCAATTTTCTCCAAGAAGACACATGTTGCCAGATTGAAGACAGTGTATGTTTATATACAGTGGTACCTCGGGTTACGAACGCCTCTGCTTACGAACTTTTCGGGTTGTGACCAGCTCCGGCCGCAAAAATTTACCTCGGTTTGCGAACTCCGCCTCGGGGTACGAACCGGATCCGCGGCCATTTTCTGCCGTGCCACATGGTCCGCGGCCATTTTCCGCCGTGCCACATGGTCCGCGGCCATTTTCCGCCCGTGCCACGTGGTCCGCGGCCATCTTTCCACCCATGCCATGTGGTCCGCGGCCATTTTCCGCCCGTGCCACGCAGTCCGCGGCCGTTTTTCCACCCTGCCGTGCGGTCCGCGGCCGTTTTTCCGCCCTGCCGCGTGGTCCGTGGCCGTTTTTCCACCCTTGACACGTGGTCCGCGGACGCCAGAATGGATTAACGGTAATTACATTGAACCTTATGGGAAAATTTGCTTCGGGTTGCGAACAAATCGGGTTGCGACCAGAGTCACAGAACGGATTAAATTCGTAACCCAAGGTACCACTGTATATGTTTGTATTCATTCATTTTATTGCATTTATAGAATACCAATCTGACCAACCCTAAGTGGTATACATGAGCAAACCAAAAGTTAGCATACTTCAAGTATGAAAAACAGTATAAAACTTGAGATAACAGAAAATAAACAAAAAAAAGGACATTCTACAATTATCGTGGGGTCCAAAGACTTGCTGAGAAGGATTGCCTTGTAGTCCTTCTCCTTTATTTCCCATGAGGATGAGATCCTTAGCAGCCCTCTCCCAGTGTTTAAACCAGACAGGCAGGATCATGTTAGTCAAGGAGGTCCCCTATATACCCCAGTGTCGTGCCATAAAAGGCTTTACAGATGATAACCAGCACTTTGAATTGGACCCTGAAGCCTGTTAAGTGGGCAACAGTACTTATGAAAAGCATCTTAGAATGGCAGTTCATTACAAACTGAGTATGTTTGATTACATATTGAGACACAAGTATGACATGGAAACAAGAACCACAAACTGACTTTTAGGCTGCATCATCAGAAATGCAGTTTCTAAATCATGGGAGGACACAGAATAATGGATTTGAAGCACAGGAATTAAATACTGGTTCAGTGTTAGGAAAAGATTCCTAACCATAAGGGCAGATCAAGGAAAGAGCCACTGGTTGGAGAGGCAGTGGATACCCATTCACAGGAGGTGTATGAGCGGAGGCTCTCTGTTCCTAATTATTTTATTTGCTTCAATTTGGATTTTTGCACTGATTTGACACAACAATCTAAAGGCCTCTTTCCAGCCCTAAGATTCTCTGATTCTTCATGAACGTTAGCTATTTTATGAACATTTGGATTTAACCTCAAATACTTGCTTAAACAATGACATTTCCAGGAGATTAAATTTAATTCTGTGTCAAATGAACGAAGCAATGCCACTTAGTGTTTCATAATTTGGCATGTTTCATTGCTCCATTTGTGGCCCTCAGAAACTCCAGGGCATCTTGGGTTGAGCCAAGATTTTGGACTCTTTCTGTTTTGGGGCTAAGAGGTGCTTAAGGCACAAAAACAATAGGCTTTGTTATATGCTAGGGGAAGGGGGAGACAGCTTGAAGGGGACAGAAAACGAAGGGAATGGATAGAACAGCAGCAGCCACAGGAAGGGCAACTGGGGTCACACGATGCAAGCAGCATTACAGTGTAATCCCCATTTCTTTTCTATGGCCATCATGATGTCACATGCACACCCAAAAGGAGCAGAGCTTGCACTGTGACAGCATTGTAATGAAAGCAGCAAGATCCTGTGGGGTAAAATGATATTATTAGTGGCAGGTGAGAATTAGTGACATAACATGCAGGACATCACTATCTCAGCTTTGTCCCAGTAACCACTGCAAAGCTAGCATTTTTGGCTGCTCCTCTTATCCTCTACCATCTTCCCAATTATCATTCCTTTTCCAAAAGTATAAAGTCTGCATTTACAAACACTGCCTTTACAAAAGGGGCAGCTAAAGTGTTAGCAGTACTTTAAAGATAGGGTACCTTCTTAGAAATCACATTGCAGACTGCAAAAGTATTTACAGAACTGACCATTTGCTTCTCTGCTTCTCTGCTGTCCAATTCACAATGAGTACAAAAACAGAACTTAGCTGATCTTGGCAGCCAAGAAGAGTTGGCCCTGGCAGATGGGAGACTGCCTGGGAACTCCAGGGCTGCTGGCTAGACTAGGAAATTAAAAAAGCGAACAAGCCATACATTCAAAAGAAGGCAACGCAAACCATTTCTATAATGCTGCAAAACAACCTGCACTGATGACATTACCAGAAGTCAAGCTCAACTCAGTGGCTTTAATTCATACTGTCTTGTTCCATGTTTAAGACCGCATTTTTACTGCACTGCAGAAATATTCAGGATCACTGTAGGCATCATGTATCTTGTGTATAATGACAATACAAGCAACTAGAACAACACAGAAAACTGCTTCTGATGTTTAAGGTCAGTCTTAGATAATAAAGCTTCTAAATAAGAAAGACTTTGTACTTCTACACTCATCGTAAAACAGCAAATTCAGGGAATTGTTAAATTGTAATTTCACTTTTATGTACATGAGTTCTACAATATGAATATTTATGAATCTTAGTAAAAACAGTCATTTAAAAATCTCTAATATGTCTAGAATTTTTACAGGAGGGACATAAGAGGGATGCTGTTTGATCAAGCAAAATCTCACTTTTAGCCTGCCACTGCCACTGTACCATAAGCATAAAATGAGGAGCAATTACTGTTTGAGGACGTGCTGATAGTCTCTGCTTAGCTCCCAAGCAGAGACAAGTAGAATTGGTACTCCAAGTAGGCTGTAGTAGAGACCACTGCTCCTGCCACCTGTATGGAGACCCCTAACTCCACCCGTTTCCAGCAGTGAGTTCACCACTGGCAAGATGAGTACAAAGAATTAGTCACAATAGCACACCTTTCCTTTTGCGGGTATAAATACTGCTTCTCCAATAAGGGGTCTCCAACTTTTCTGGGCTGAATGGTAAAAATTGTGGGTGTTTTTGCCAATAAACATTGGAAGGGACAGTCTATTTTTTAATTCTGTTATTTGCTAAAAAAAAATAAGAAAAGAAAAAGGAAGAATGGAGATGGATATCACCACTTATAGCAGTTACTTTCAAACACCTCAACTCCCTCTATGGCTTTGTGCATATGACAGACAGGTCACATTTTAAGGAAAGCAACTTTAGAAGTCCTAGTTTTCAGCCTCCTCTACACCTACCTCAATTTGATTTACAGGGTGTTATAGCAGCATTTTCCTACACATCATTGTATCAACGTACAATGTGATTTCTGACTCCAGCAGGATCTTCCAGCTACATACAGGTGAAACTCGAAAAATTAGAATATCGTGCAAATGTTCATTTATGTCAGTAAGGCAACTCAAAAGGTGAAACCAATATATGAGATAGACGCATTACATGCAAAGCGAGATATGTCAAGCCTTACTTTGGTATAATTGTGATGATTATGGCGATGATTACTTTATACCAAAGTAAGGCTTGACATATCTCGCTTTGCATGTAATGCGTCTATCTCATATATTGGTTTCACCTTTTGAGTTGCCTTACTGACATAAATGAACATTTGCACGATATTCTAATTTTTCGAGTTTCACCTGTATGGTATCTACCAACCTTCTAAGAAAATATCTAGAACCTCTTTTTCCAGTTGTAGGAATGTTAAATGTAAAAAAAAATAGCATTTACTTGAACACCTGTCACAGAATTATTTGTGTATTTAAAAATTATTCTCTAGAATTTACTTTGGGGATACAAAATTAAACTGTAGTTAATGAGTTGGGCTTGCTGAAAGCTGCAATTTAAAAAGTATCCTTAATTAAATTGCTTACAATTTATCCTGCACATTTTAACCTTGTCTGGCTATAATTAATAAGAATGTTCTAGATACATTTGAAGAGGGACTTACTATTCCATTTTATTTTTTAAAAGAACAGAACATTCAGGTTTCAAGTTTCAGTTTAAGATTGGTAGCAAATATGGACATTTTTAAAGGAATTCTTCAATTATTTCACCTTTTGGTAGAACATTTGAATTTGTTTAATTATTCCAACTTCACCTGAAAATTTTGGTAAATTCCTATCCAAAAAGAAAAAGAAACCACATCAAACAAAATTTTCTACCCATTCCACATATGATACTAAATGTATATTTTATGCACTATTGGAATAAGTAGGTAATCAAGATTAGCACGGGGGATAAAAAGTGACAAGTGAGATTGTAATCTTTCCCAACTCCATCATATCAATGAAAATTCCCCTATAGCACTTTATTTGCAATGAGAGATTCCCCATTCCTGCTGCTAGCAATCACATTTGATTGTGATTCAAATGGCAGAAAGGAGAGGAGAAATAAATATATGAATGCAAAATCTGCTGAAATGTGTTTTTGGGTATATCTGTGCTACTTTTGTTCTGTTTCATGCTGGCTTGACTCTAAACCAGTTTTTAAAAAACCCTGTCCAGACTGAGACACTTTGGCAGTGTAAATTTTTCAGACCAGATCATAGGCTACCAACATCTGCAGGACTGGGGGGGAGGCAGTATGATTACACGCACCCCACTCCTTTTGTATGTGCGTCATGAGATTGCACGCAGTGATGAAAGCAGATACCCGTGCTGCAGATTACCTTGTCCTCCCACCAGGCAGTTCTTTTGCTGCTGTGGCCTCCCAACTTTCCATTCCAGAAACACAATAGCTGATTGCTTTCCTTCCAGTGGTCAAGTCTTACTGGAGACATATACTTATGTTTGTGTGTGTAAAGAGAGAAGGGTACACACACAAGGGTACACACATATGACACACAAATTTAAATTACTTCATATATACAAAGTTATAGCATCAAAATGCACTTATATGCAGGCACAACAACCAACTTTAAAATAAAACTTCTTGTCCTGATGCCTTGTTTGTCTCTTAGTATCTTCTAGAGCTACTTTTAACAGGAGTTCTGCAATAGTGCAGAGTTTATCACACTTCCTTAGCATACATAATTTGCTGGTTTGAAATCCAGCAGAATTTTTTTTAATTACTATTTTTCTTTCTCCAAGTTATTTTCCATGGGGTACTTTTTTAAAAAATAAGTCAAGTAGTACACTGTTTTTTCATTTCCCCAACACTTACCTCTCAAGTGACTGGAGGAGTGATGAGACAGTTGTGCCACTTGACTTATTTTTTTAAAAAAACACAGAAAATAAAGAATTTGGGGAAGGAAACATAGTAATTAAAAAAAAAAGTTGCTGCCAGGTTTCAGATCAACAACATTCTATATACTAGGCAAGGATTATAACCACTGTGCAATTGGAAAACTGCAGGTAAAGGAAGCACTAGTCATTCAAGACAATGGCAGCCACCATGTGAGAGGCCAAGCAGTGCTTGAGGAGACAGAAGCAGGAAAATGGAGCCAAAAAATGTGCCTGGAGTTTACTTTCATAGTGGATGAGGGGTGAGCACAGAGTAGTGGTCTCTATTCCCACCATCCAAACTGGCTCCAGCTAATGATGAGGCAACCTAGCAGTGCAGATAAGACCTAGGAAAGACTATTATCCAAATTTGTTTAACATCCCAGTTTAAACAATAGTCTAGTATTGATACTGTCCTTTAAAAGAAGCCATTTTCTTCAGTATCAAATTAAGAATTTATTGATCAGAACAATCTAATATAAAAAGCTACAGTGAAAATAATGTAAGTACCAACAATGAAACACTATTACATTTGTTCATGATTAGCTTTTTTATTTGAAGAGACAATGATACGGCATAGAAATCAATGAATAGTATAAAAAACATTCATTCATTTAGAATATAGAAAATAAGCTACAATATTTTCCAATTAATGGCACACTATTAAAGCATATAAATTGTGATACTAACTTCAAGCATACAGAAAATAAGCTATTGCGTTTCTTTCCTCCCACTGAAACAGATTATCTATTGCTATGTAAAACAATTTGCCTTTTAAAAGTTTATTTATTGCCTTTTCTTTCTGAAGACAATTTAAACAGATTCTCTGTTCATTTTATCCACACAATAATCCTATGTATAAATTCAGCTGAGACAGATTGTCTGGCCTAAAGTCAAGTCAGTGGATAGATGGGAAGATGAACCTCTAATCCAAGTCCAACAAATTAACCACTGTACTCACTACCTCTCCAGAGTAAGCATATATCCCAATTTTCACAGAAATCTTATCATGCCTAAACCATCCTATTTCTTTATCTGGCCCTCACTGCCTTGCATTGTTCTTTAGAAAAAGAAAGCATTTGGAGAACTCTATTTTTTTCCTTGAAGGACTGAACTGATATTAGACTTTATAGGGTGCCTCAATATTTTATTCTGCAGTTGTAATAATTTAGTTTCTGTCTGAACCTGTTCTAAATACCAGAATTAAATCTGTATTGCAATGACAATTTTTTATAATGCACTGTGGGATCCCATGAAAATATTCATTATTCCAATATTCTTTAATTTAATTAAAAAAAACCCTCACAGTAATAATAGTATTAGAATAATCTCTGTGCAAAGAGGTATATATTTGTAAAATAACATAAATAATATCATGATGAAATATCACTTTTTCATTTCATTCCTTGTTTATCTACTTTCAGTACCCCCAGATCTGCCAGTAAATTACTTCAAAATAATGAATGTGTCTCTTGTTTTCCAAGCAAAATTGTCTTTAAGTTAATGGCCCTCCTGATGTGGGAACAAATCCACTCTGTGAGCTTGTTAACTTTTCTTTAAAACAGAAGAGCTTTTCATCAAATTGAACTGACTTTTTGCTTCTCTGCTGCTGAGGTCTACATAGCCAAAATGCTGCCCTTTCCCACTGCTGCCTAGAACAGAAGCTATTGTCTTAGGTCGATGATATCCTTGGCCTCCCACACTACTAAGCTGTACAGCTAGAATGATAGTAGCCAGGCAATTTTACTGAGAGGCAGATTGGGTCTCAGGCCATTTCCCATAGAAGAGAGAGATACAATTTGTTGGGTGATCTTGTGACACCTGGTGAGAGGCACCGTATGCAAATGCTTTTACACATAAGCTACAGTCCTCTGTGGCATAATGGCAGTATGGGAGCAGCTAATCTTATTAAATAATATGTAACATAAATCTTTTGGGGAGAAAATGGATACAAAAAGCATCTTCTCCTTCTAACATGAAGTTAAATGGTGGGAGATTCAGGACACATACAAGAAAATACTTCTTCAAAGAATATATAATTAGCCTATGGAACCGATGGCCATCAACATGGATTTCTTGAAAAGTGGGTTAGACAAATACTGTATGTGTCTGCGAATGATAGTTAGTCATGAGTGAATCTGTTCCATCATGGAACAACCATGAAGAACTTTCCTCTAGTCAGAGTACCTGTTAGTGCAGGTCACGGGGATTCTTCTGGGTTTAATTCTCATCCAGAAATATTATGGAAGAAACTCACAGAGGAAGAGAAAGATGACAAGGACCATTTGGATATGTGGATCCAAGATGGCGACCGCCAGCAAACGCCAGGAGACCCAACGGACTCCAGGCCTAGTAGGATCAGCAGGCCCCAACGAGCCTCGGACGGTGCGGTGAATTCCAGCAGGCCCTGATGCAAGGCGGCTGCCCAACTGTGGAGGAAGATCCCTCAGTTTGGAGGAACAGTGGGGCAGCAAGGGGGGTGCCAGATGGCATCCCAATTGACTCTTGTTTCAAGAGGGGTGAACTGGGGCTCCAGGATCTAGCCACCCCTATTCAATCCCGCCCAGTGCCAGTGCAGAGCCGTGGGGTCCCTCCAGTGGGTATTTGGGACTCCCTCCTGGTAGTGAGAGGCTGGGGGGGAGTCTAGGAGCGTATGGGGATGTGAGGCTCCACCTGCTGGGTGAGAGCCAGGAGGTGTGAGTGTGTGTATGGGATGCCCGCCCTGCCGACTAGTGAGAGAGGTCATGCATGGGGGCAGAGTGTGATTGTGGTGTGAGGTGGGTGGGGGGTGGGTCTCAGACTGCGCCAAGAGCATGAGCTGGTGCATGGGCGAGATCTCCCCTCTCCTGGGAGTGTTTGGTTTTGAATGTAGATCTTTGATTGGATGGAGGGATCTTTGCCCCAGATTGGGGACTCCAAGGGCCTGGGATTGGAGGTACTTGGGCCTGGCACCCCTGGGGATGATGGGGGGGCTACATTATCGAGGTGGTGATGGGTAGGGGACGTTATGGTGGGAGCAGGGGGGCGGGCCATCTTCGGGGAAGACGCTCCCGGTGTGTGCTACCGGTGGCATGTTCCGGCCCTCCTTGCTCACTCCCAGGTCCTGGCCAGCAGGTTTATAGGGGCCCTGGCCTCCGGCTGCTGCTGCTTAATGCCAGGTCTGTTAAAAACAAGGCCCCCATCATAGGTGATTTGATCACTGAGGAGAGGGCAGACCTGGCATGTATCACTGAGACCTGGCTGGGGCCCGAGGGGGGGTGCCCCTCTCAGAAATGTGCCCAGCTGGGTTTACAGTGTGGCACCAGCCGAGATACCAGGGCAGGGGAGGAGGGGTGGCTGTTGTCATCCGAGAGTCTCTAGTGGCCTTCAGGGGCATTGCTCCACAAGTTTCTGGCTGTGAGACACTGTTTCTTAGGTTGGGCACCCGCGAACAGTTGGGAGTGCTGCTGCTGTACCAGCCTCCCTGCTGCGTGGCAGCCTCCCTGCCTGAGCTGCTGGAGGCCATCTCGGGGCTGGCGGTGGAGTTCCCCAGGCTTATGGTTCTGGGGGACTTCAACCTGCCATCCCTGGGACGGTCCTCAGAGGCAGCTCGGGAGTTCATGGCTACCATGGCAGCCATGGGCCTGTCTCAAATTGTGTGGGACCCAACCCAAGATAGTGGCCACATGCCGGATTTAGTTTTCTTGTCTGAGCAATGGCAAAGTGATCTGAGGGGAGATGTACAGCTTTCCCCGCTGTCATGGTCAGATCACGTCCTGGTGACCCTGAGTTTCTCCTATGCCATCCCCCTCCGCAGGGAGGCAGGACCAATGCGATTGGTCCGCCCCCTGATGGACCCGTCAGGGTTTCAGAGGGAGCTGCGGGATATTCCCGTGGACCTGCTGCACGGTCCAGCGGAGGCCCTGGCTGCTGCCTGGAATAGAGAAGCTGCCGGGGCCTTGGACAGGATCGCGCTTTTGCAACCTCTCTTGCCACATTGGCCCCGACACTCCCCGTGGTTTACGGAGGAGTTGAGGGTGCTAAAGAGGGTTAAGAGACGTCTAGAACGTCGCTGGAGGAAGACACGGACTGAATCCGACCGAACACATGTTAGAGCCACTATTAAGGCCTACATTGTGGTGATAAGGGCGGCGAAGCATCAATACTTCTCCGCCCTTACTGTGTCTGCAGAGTGCCGCCCGGCGGTCCTGTTTGGGATCACCAAGTCCCTCCTTGGTAAGGGGGATGTGGTGGTTCATTTGCAGGGCCGCACAGAGGAATTTGCAGAGCACCTGCAGGATAAAATCGGATTCATTCCAAGTTGGACTCCAAGCGTGGTGCAGGGTCTGAGGAGATACCAGGGGATCGTTCTTACCTAGTTATCTGGGAACAGTTTGATCCTGTGGTTCCTGAGGAAGTGGACAGGATCCTCCGGACCGTGAGGGCCACCGCTTGTCATCTGGACCCATGCCCCTCCTGGCTGGTGAAAGCAGCTCGGGAGGTGACATGTGGTTGGATCCAGGTGATGGTTAATGCATCCTTGCAGGAGGGAGTGTTCCCAGCGCCCTTTAAAGAGGTGTTGGTGCACCCCCTCCTCAAGAAGCCCTCCCTGGATCCTACTGTACTGGACAACTTTCGTCCAGTCTCCCACCTCCCCTTCTTGGGGAAGGTGGTTGAGAAAGTGGTGGCTTCACAGTTCCAAAGGGTCCTGGAGGAAACGGATTATCTGGACCCTTATCAGTCAGGTTTCAGGACCGGCTATGGAACAGAAATGGCATTGGTCGCACTTATGGATGATCTCTGGCGGGAGCGGGATGGTGGTAGTGCGACCATCCTTGCTCTCCTTGATCTCTCAGCGGCGTTCGATACCGTCAACTACAGTATCCTATTGGGATGGCTCAAGGATATGGGGGTGGGCGGCAGAGTTTTGTGCTGGTTCACCTTTCTCCGGGGCCAATCCCAATCGGTGGTGATAGGGAGCGAGAGGTCCCATCCTCGGCCCTTCCTTTGTGGGGTGCCGCAGGGTTCGGTTCTCTCTCTGCTCCTTTTCAACATCTATATGAAACTGCTGGGTGAGATCATCCGTCATCATGGGATGAGGTATCCTCAGTATGCTGATGATACTCAACTATATATCTCCATCCCTGGTGAGGTAAGTGATGCCGGGACTGCCCTCTCACGGTGCCTGGAGGCTGTGAGGGCCTGGATAGGGAACAACAGGCTCCAGCTGAACCCTGACAAGACGGAGTGGCTGTGGGTTAATGGCTCCTCTGTATCCGGGACGTTGTCATCGTTGGTCCTGGATGGGGTAGCACTGCCCCAGACAGACCCAGTGCGTAATTTAGGGGTCCTCCTGGACTCACGGCTCCTGCTCAAAGAGCAGGTGGCAGCCGTGGCCAGGAGGGCTTTTGCACAGCTTCGGGTTGTGCACCAGTTACGCCCTTTCCTGGATCGGGATGCCCTACGAATAGTCACTCATGCCCTTGTTGTCTCCCAGATAGACTACTGCAATGCACTCTACGTGGGGCTACCCTTGAAGAGTATCCGGAAGCTTCAGCTGGTCCAGAATGCGGCTGTGCGAGCAATTTTTGGGGCGCAAAGAAGGACCCATATAACACCTCTGCTCCATGAGCTGCATTGGGTACTGGTTTGCTTCTGGGTCCAATTCAAGGTGTTAGTTATCACCTTTAAAGCCCTACATAGCATGGGCCAGGTTACCTGAAGGATCGCCTCGCCCCCACGAGTTCAACCCGTCCCACCCGATCTCACAGAGAAGGCATGCTCCAGATCCCCGTGGTAAAAGAACTTCAATTAGCGGGGTCCAGAAGGCTGGCCTTCTCTGCTATAGCCCCCCGCCCTTTGGAACATCTTGCCCCCGGAGGTGAGACAGGCCCCCTCACTCCAGGCCTTTCAGAGGGATTTGAAGACCTGGCTCTGCCATCTGGCTTGGGGCGGGGAGGGAGGATATCAGAAATGGGGTTGGCTGGCCCCTTAGCAGCCTGGTGTGGCCCCTATTGGCCTCTTGGATTTGTTAGCCTTTTTATCTTTGTAATGTCTGGTTTTTATAACTTTTAATTATGTATTTCTGATTTTAGTTTGTTGTAAGCCGCCCAGAGTCCCCTGTTGTGGGGAGATGGGCGGGGACAAGTCTATTAAATTAATTAATTAATTAATTGATTTTGTCCTTGTTAGGAAAAAAGGCACACAAGCATATAATATTTATTTCTTAGAGCCATCACTTTCAGTATGTGATTGTCGGTTGATTGGGCTTAAAGTTTACTCAAAAAGAAAAAGTCTAATGAAGCTACAGCAGAAGAGGTGAGATACCTGCCTACCTACTTACTGGATTTCTATCCTGCTTTTCGATGCATATTTTATTTATTTATTTATTTATTTATTTGACTTGTCCCCGCCCATCTCCCCACAACGGGGGACTCTGGGCGGCTTACAACAAATATATCATTTAAGGTGCCTTAAAACATTTATAACAAAAATACATAGTTTAAAACAACCATTTGAAGGTGAAGACATGATTCCTTCCTTCCCTCAAAACTACTACTTTCAAAATAAACTTTGAATCTGGAGTACTAATCAAAATATAGAAATACAGTTGAAAGATGTGACATAGTCTAGGTTTCAAAATGTGGTTCTTTTTAACAGCCTTTTCCTGTCTTGTGCTATCTGGAATCAATCATGTCCTGTACCCAGATTATGCTACAAATACAAGGTAAAGAGCACAAATATATTGTAACAGCTAAATTTGGAGCATTCATCAATTGTCAGTTCGGACCCACTGTCAATATGATTAGCATAAATGCTCATTTGTGCAGTAGTCCTTCCACAGGGTAAATGTCAAAGTATGTCGAATATTTTTGACACTGTATCAGCTCTTGAACTTTCTAAAGCTGTGGTATTTGTTTAAAATGGACCACACAAGAGATACTAAACCGAAGGCACGTGAGGGCATGAGCCTATTACCCAGATGCCTATTTCTGTCAGACTAGTTCAGCAAATGCAGAAACAGTCAGCTAATGTCACATGTTGAAACATATTGTACATTACAGAACATTTAATATAACTTATTTAGAATTCAAGGGTCAATTCTTCTAAAGTAATCCATGACTGTCTATTCTCACTAGCGGGATTTTTCCATCTTCCCCAGCCTATTTTCCCAAGGTCCTTTCATTAGAATCCTCAAGGATGGAACATGGGAATCTATGCATCCACGTCCGTGCTCTACCACTGACCTTTCTGAGAGTAGAATAGTACCTTGTTGATGCCGTATTCCGTAGGTGAGGCTGAAAGAGTATGGCTCCTTTCTGTGACAGAGTGAACTTGAAGACAACTCTAAATACTACAGTATTTTTCACATTGTCTAGCTTGGCTATAAATGTGAGAATTTCCAAAGTAAAAGGTAAAACAGAATGAAAACGTCACCTGCTAAATGCCGAATGATACTGCTAAAAGTTAGCTTCCTCTTTACCTTTCTAAACTACAAATATCAGATAATTCATGTTAAAAATCTGTCTTTACATCCCCCAGTATGCAACCTGGTTGAGGCATTTTGACTCTCCAAAAAATCTTCCATACCTCAGTGCACATTCAGAGTCTTACAACTACAGAAACAGTTTTTCCCCTGAAACCTAAATGTCACGTAGAAGTTCTTCACCCAGCCGCCCCCAATGTGGAATATAATGACCTAATCTATGTGTAACAGGAGGAAATCTATAAAACAGCATAAAACAGCACACTAGTTTCAGAACAATTTAAAGCGCAAGTGAGAGAGAGAATATCAAGCTTTGGTCACTCAAACAGTGGCATAAAAGTTAGAGGAAATGACATACCAAAACAAGACAAAAACTTCTGCAAAAGCACTGAACTTTTCAAAGCCTTTTGAAATATGGCTTAGCTGTTAGTCAATTATATACTACTGAGGGCAACCCCCAGAGCTATGCATTTTATTAATTAACCTGAAATGGTGTGATTAGAAAGTCAAATACAAGCATCACTTTATTGTTATGATGTGTGAAGTCAATGTGCCAAAACACCTCTCATAGAAATTCACACTCACTGCTACTAGCTAATTTGCAAAATCATTTGAAACCTGATGAAGGTCATTAGTTGCATTTGAGGTTTTATGGACTCAGTAAACAACAGTTTGAAAAAAAAGTAGGTAGCTTTTAGAAAATATCTACCAACTGTACGTACTGTATGTTTTACCCTAACAAGGCATACAAAACAATTAAATAAAATCCACAGGGATAGACCAGCCAAAATTGTATTAGGACTAAGCAATATTTACAACACATTGTGCAAAAACAGTCCTATCCTAACGCAATATACTAATCTCTGGAACAACTAGGGCATCAGATTTTAAAACTACATACGATTCATGCTTAATTTTTAAGATGCACAATCTCAGGCAAGCTTATTTATCCAAGCCATCACCTGAATGCCTGGTTTTCCCTGGGATTTTAGTATTTTAGATGGGTGTTTAACTTGTAAAGTGTGCTTGTTTTTAGGTTAGTTTTATTAACATTCATACATACGCACAAGCCGCCTTGGGAGAGCCATTGCCGTCCCAAGCCATCAAATATTTTCAATAATAAATGATAAAAACTGTAAAATAAAATTAGTTAATTGAGTCATGAATTGTGCTGAGCAACAGCATACTCCATCAGAAGCAAGAATCTACAAGCATCTGTTGAATTGGATTGTGGGCAGAAATTTTAGGTTCTAATACATCATGTTTACTTTAACTATTCTTGTTAGAATTCCTCTCCCCTCCCACTTGTGAAGAGAAGGGAAGCTTTCAAATGGAAAATGGGGAGGGCCAAATTCTGCTTAGAATTAAGGAAGAGTCCACAGACTTTACCTTTTTTTTCCTCCTTTAAATAGAGTCACTCTTGCTGAGAAACTTATCCATCCTCTGTATTTATAAACACAGAAAATAGAAAGTAGTGGAAGAGGGACTGCACCATTTGCAAGTGTGTGTAAGATGTGTTTTAAAGGAAAGAAGGACACAGGTAAAGACACCCCTCCCCTGTCTTTCCAACTGCTTCAATACTCACTTAGAAGTCATGCAGTGCCTTTCTGAATCCAGCGTGAATGTTTAAGAACACAGAAAGTGGAGAGGAATGGAAGAGGCATTGCCCTAATTGTAAATATATACTGGGGCAAAAGGAAAGGAGATAAACAACATCTACTTCTACTTTTTCCTCACAAATTACAATCCAGGTTGCAATTTTCTTGCAAACAACACAGAGAAAAACCTTCCCTGATTCTTTAATGGGGAGTAATGACTTCTGTGAACACTGGGACCTTGATGTGGCCTGATGTTATTTTAAACCAGGCATATTAAACTCATGGCTCAATTTTTACAGCCAGCCCAGAACAACACTTAGTCAGCAATAGCTGAGGTGTCATCTCACCTTTTTGGTCCAATTGGTATGAACTGATTGTTAAATTTGGTTTGGAATGAAATGAAAACTAGTTCTCTCTTTTACTGTCATGCATCCAAACCAATATAATTGTTTTCCTATTTATCAGCATTCCCTGGCCCCTAAGACAACTGATCTTCTTCTTTCTCAGTTTTAAAAGCACAAAGAACATCTGGTTGTCATCTTTTGCTGCTCCTGCAGCATCAGTGTGGGGCAACTTAATCAGCCTATTGTTATCACTGTGCAGCACAAAGCAGCCCTTGAACAAAGTGAGCATAAACAATCCAAGCCCTTAGATGTGCCTAAACACTTGCAATCTCACTCACCTGAGATGCCATTTCTGTTGGTAGCGGAAATGTTACAGTGGTGCAACTGGACTCAGAAAAGACATTTTTCTTCCTTGGAATCCAGACAAACTAGCTATATTTCAGGAAGAAGAGGTGAACATGTGGATGTGTGGGTGTCAGTGCCCACAAAAGACCTCATTTGGGAATAGGATGTTTCTCCCCAGAAAAAAAGTTAAAAATCCCTAGGAAATAATGTCCCCCCTTGCAAACCACCTTCCTTAAAATTGGTGATGAACAATAAGATAATGAAAAAACAAGGTGGAATTGCCATACAGTACAACAAAATTTATTCATGTTTAGAAGAAGTATGTAACGTCCTTGATCTCATTTTTGCTGGTACACCAGTGAGAAAGTGCACATTGTTTAGTACATTGTAAAT
Organism: Python bivittatus; assembly: GCF_059951505.1. NCBI lineage: Eukaryota > Metazoa > Chordata > Lepidosauria > Squamata > Pythonidae > Python > Python bivittatus. The sequence goes on along the minus strand of NW_028277040.1, from coordinate 2,130,525 downwards.
ACAGGTAGTCCCCCAGATTAAGAACACCCAGTTTAAAGACAACCCATAGTTAAGAACGGAGCCTACAGTAGCAAAATTGGAGTTAAGTACCCAGTGATTCGAGTAAAATACACAATGGTTCGAGTTAATTACACAATACTACTTATACAGTATTATACAATAAATTTGACTTAAGGACAGACCTTGGGAACGGAACTCGTTCTTAAACTGGGGACTTACCTGTATCCCGTTTCTACATGTAAGCATTTGTCAGGAGATGACATTTAAATGGAACTTGGGAGGCATGCCAATCTAGTTAGATCTGGATTTCAGGCAGAGGATGTGTTGGGTTTATTTATTTAATAAAACTATATTTAATGGCATTTAACTGTCTTCGTCTTTGACTCATCAGAAACCTTTGTATCAATGTACAAAACAGGCTTCAGGGTTCCACCCTCAGACTAACGAACTACACTCCTGACAATCTGAGTTGGAGACTTCTGCTCCAGCCATACAAGGGTTAAAACACATGCATTTTAAAGTTTATGCTTTAGTTCTGCATCAGAAAGACAAGCTGAAGCAAGCAACCCCAAGGTCATAAGGACAGGGCACAGAATTACACAGAAAGTACTGGGACTTTAAAAATGAAGGACATCTGAGTATGTGGGGGAAATAGTGAAATATGGGTCTATTTTCCTTTCCCTCCTTCATGTTATGGTACAAAGAGCAAACAGATGCACCCCTTGCTACCTGCTGCTATTCCCCCAGTCTCTAGTGTTCCTCTGTGTGCTGCCCCTGATTATATTGTGTAGGGTGAGGAGATTAAAAAAAAGGGGGGGGGGACCAATTCTGCAACATTCTGCAGAGCCCCTATATTTGAAGTTAAAAGTAAGATAATGGATATTTCCACCCACACAGCAAAACACAGCAAACCTGGAATGTTCTCTTGGGGTTCTCTGAGCTTGGTTCTTTTCTTGCAAACGTTCCATTACCCGGCTAGATAACATCTTCAGTGGTAGAATGGGATGGGGTTTGCTCTCTATTATGTGCTGTGGCCTGCCTTGCCAGTGCTGGTAAGGGTGGGGGTTTTGTTTTGCTCCTCTGGTTGATTGGCATGTGTTTGCTGCTTGATTGTGTGCCTGGTGGTAACCTTTGTTTATCTGGGTGATGACTGCTGGTGATGATTGCTGTGATTGATTGCTGGTGAGGTGATCTTCTGGTCTTTTGTCTCTTTTGAATAGTATGTAGATGCTGTTAATCTCTATGTGTCTGTTAATTGGTGCCTTGTCTGAATACCAAGCTTCCAAGAATTCTCTTGCATTTTTGGGTTTAGCTTGGTCTAAAATGCTGAGAGTTTCCCAGTTAAAACTATGGTTGAGTCTGTCCATGTGTGGTGAGATTAAGGAGTTTTCATCATGTCTTCTGACTGCTAGTTGGTGCTCATGGATACACTCTGCTAGTCTTCTGCCTGTCTGTCCTACGTAGTGTTTGTTACAGTCCTTACACTGTATGTTGTAGATGACTCCTGCTTTTTCTTCTTGGGCTTCTGGGTCTTTTGGTTTACTTAGGGTATTTTGGAGTGATTTTGTTGGTTTATGTGCTACAGAGATGCCATGTGGTTGTAATAGTCTGTTGGTGGTGTCTGAGACGTTTCTGATGTATGGCAGTGTGATCCTTTTCACAGCTTGTGTAGGTTGTGTTGTAGTAGGTTGAGTGGTCGGGCACTTTTTAATAAAATTACGTAGGTATCCATTTTGTTGGAAGATGTTGTATAGGTGGTCTTTTTCCTTTTTCTGCTCTTCTGGGTTGCTGCAATGTGTTTGTGCTCACTTGAATAATGTTCTTACACAGCTCCTCTTGTGGGAGTTTGGGTTGTTACTTTGGTAGTGGAGTACTTGATTGGTGTGGGTTGTCTTCTGATGAACTTGGGTTTCTAATTTCCTGTTCTTTCCTCTGCTGCTGAGGATATCCAGGAAGGGTAGCATGTTGTTTTCTTTCTCTCTGGTGAATTGTATTCCTTTGAAGATGCTGTTAATGGTTTCATGTATCTTCTCTAGTTGTTTCTTTTTTATAATAACAAATTTTATCAAAAAGTGCCTGACCACTCAACCTACTACAACACAACCTACACAAGCTGTGAAAAGGATCACACTGCCATACATCAGAAACGTCTCAGACACCACCAACGGACTATTACAACCATATGGCATCTCTGTAGCACATAAACCAACAAAATCACTCCAAAATACCCTAAGTAAACCAAAAGACCCAGTAGCCCAGGAAGAAAAAGCAGGAGTCATCTACAACATACAATGTAAGGACTGTAACAAGCACTACGTAGGACAGACAGGCAGAAGGCTTGCAGAACACATCCAGGAGCACCAACTAGCAGTCAGAAGACATGATGAAAACTCCTTAATCTCACCACACATGGACAGACTCAACCATAGATTTAACTGGGAAACTGTCAGCATTTTAAACCAAGCTAAATCCAAATATGCAAGAGAATTCTTGGAAGCCTGGTATTCAGACAAGGCAGCAATTAACAGCCTCACCAGCAAGCAATCACCAGCAATCATCACCCAGATAAGCAAAGGTTACCACCAGGCACACAATCAAGCAGCAAACACATGCCAATCAAAGAACTACCAGAGGAGCAAAACAAAACCCCCACCCTTACCAGCACTGGCAAGGCAGGCCACAGCACATAAATAGAGAGCAAACTCCATCCTATTTTAGCACTGAAGATGTTACCTAGCTGGGTAATGAAACGTTTGCAAGAAAAGAACCAAGCTCAGAGAACCCCAAGGACTTCACAGTTCAACCCTGAGCTACACATATTCACCTCTATTGAAACCTGGAATGGAATAGAATGAAAAATGGAATGGGTTTTCTAGACATAATACCTGAAGTAGATTCCCCTCCCTCCCCCAGCCAGTCACCAAAGGAAAGGATGTATATGACAACAGGCAAGCAGATTCAGAAGAGGAACAGGGTCCTGTGCAACTAAGTTGATGTTGGCTGCAGATCTCTACCTGTAGAACTGGGACATACCTACTCTGCAAAAGTTCTCACTGGGTACCACTAATGAAAGGATGTCTACTAATGCATGTATGAATGTATGTATGTGCATGTGTTGGGGGGGATGTGCAAACTGCAGCTCTGCTCATTCTAGCATTAGTAGACATCCTCTAAGTCAAGTTCATAAGTCAAAATGATCAGGCAGAGTAGGAAAACGTTGGAACAAGAGACATGAAAACCATTAATCTTCCTTCCTTGGTTCCATCATATTTGAATGCCATTTCACTGAATGATTCTTGCCAGCTTGTAAAAAGGTGAATACAATCATCTTTGTAGCCATCTTGTTGCTACTGCTGCTACAAACTCATTACACCCCTTTTGTAACATTCCACACAATTCTGTTGCCTTCCCTTTGCCCAAGGGTTCAACTACATTACATTACATGAAGTGTATGCTTTAAAGAATGATTCCATCTTAGCACTACGTGTTTTGACTATGTTATTTGCAACAAATATCAAAAGTAGTTTTAGGAAAGTGCTAAGCTTCGTATGACTCTGCACTTTTCAAATGGAGTATCCATTAGTTTTTTATTACATTGTATGTTCAGGTTTATATATTTTTATATATAATAAAATACTCATTATAATCTCCTAAAATATATTAACTTTAATTTCATTTCAAAATACTTACGTTTATATTGTAAACTACTGAGAGACTTCAGTAGTTGGTGGTATAACAAATTTTATAAATAAAGTAAGAAAAGCCAGGCAAGAAGGATTGTCAAGCAAATATTCTTGTTTTTTAAAAGTGAATTGGGTGAATTGCTTATAAGATCTGAAATGTGAATAGTAGAGACTGAAAGAGGTCTGCTTTATTTTGTGTAACATTTATAAGTTTTTAAAGCATAAAATAATTCCACCTCATTTCTGCAGCAGGTGAGAAATAATTTCAAGTAAATCTGTACCCTGAAGATTTTTGTACAAATAAAATTCAAATTGATTTTTAATGTATAATTTTGCACACATGGCATTTATTCTGGCTGAAGCAGAATGTACATTTGGTATATGCACTTTTTAAAGTTGTAATGGCTAGGATGGTTCAAACAGGAATGAAAACCTTATGATTTATCTCCCATCAGATGCCGAAAATACCATTTTCTCACTCTTGAATAAGAATAACATAACAATAGGCTTTTGTCTTCTAATTTAAATACTGGCTAATTCCTACAGTCCTATACAGTATAAATTTTACCAATCTACCAATATTTATTTTCTAGCAATAGAAATTTGAACTCTGTACTTCTGGGTTTGGGCTTGACTGTGAATAGGACTCTTTCTGCCAACTTTAATTTCTTTCAGGTTCTATAGCCAATCTGTATGATTAATAGACCTTATCATTTTTACCTGCTGGGTGGATCAGAAGCAAACCTTTCCTGTGAGATTTCAGGCATGTAACCCTAACTACATTTGGAAACAGGCCTGGAGACCACTCTTTCCCCCAAAACCAGAAAAGCTATACAGTACTGATTCTACCTTTGAAACGGAATGTCTTGAGAGGTACAGTATGTATAATTTACATCTCTAAACAAGTCCTTACTTTCTTTCAGAATTTTGTTCATCTTAAGAGTTTCCTCCATTTTATAAACTATATCTACTCTTAGATTCTCTGTTATCTGTATTCCTTTCCTCTTACACCCATCTGAAGTTTTTTGCTAAACTGAATTGAATAGACTTTAGGTATGCTTTCCCATACACTTCTCCAAATACAATCTGTACTTTCATTTTTCTTCTAATAATGTTGCTCTCTTTTAAAAATATTTTAACAGTAAAGAGATGTTTTAACACAAACACTTATAAATATACAAAAATCATTATTCTATTTTTATTTTTTCTAAGACTGAATGCATTTATTCTGCTGCAGCTCAGTTTTGGTGCCTAAAAACATGGCTCAAGGAAGAAGCCAAATACTTTCTTAAAACGTGAGTGGCTGATTCTTTGACTTTTCAGTTATGGTCAAATATTTCAGGCCAGACTCTTCTTTTTTCACATTTTTCTGCATTTAACGCTAATAGGTTGTCACCCACATTAGGAGCAACCCACTGTTTTCATGTTTATTGTTGGCAGCTAAACTGCAGTAAAATACTGAAAAGCAACCTACTCATTTCCATTCTACAGCTTTAGATGGTACTAAGATTCACTAAGTGAGACAAAAAACATGACAGATCAACAGTGCAGTTTCCCAAATACAAAAGCTATATACTGGTGTCCCATTAAGTTTCTATTTCATTTTGTATTTCATTTACTGTAATTTCTCATTCATCTTCACCCCATAATTTGATTTGCTGCAAAGCTTTGCTAAAAAAAACAGCAAAGCTTTAGTAACACACACACACACACACACACTAGCATACATATATAAGAGCATCAGTTTAGTACAGTAGCTAACATTTTGGAGTATGACTGGGGAAGGTTTGTGTTCTAGTCTACCCTCTGCCACAGAAGCTCTCTGGGTGACTGGATGCCAGTCCCTAACTCTCAGCTCAACCTCACAGGGCTGTGGTGGTGAAAACTGGAAGAGGGAGTGCTATGTATGCCACCTGGGAGGGTATCAGTCCAACAAAGAGATTCTACTGCATCTTACGAATGATATGGTGCCCAGCTTGATAAAACTGAAAATATTTCTGCAAACTACCCAAAGTTGCCTTTTCATTGTAAACAAATGGCCTTGTGAGAGATGTATTATTTGGGCATAATGCAACAATGAAAAAAATTAACCATTCAGTAGCAGAAAAGGTGAACAAGTAAGCCAATGGTGAAACTGAAAACATTAAACAAATGCAAACCGTTTTTCTACTTTATAAAGGCAATGATAGTACCTTTCTTTCAATCAAAAGAAAAAGTGCTAATTTACTATTATTTCCAGAAAACCATAGCCATAAAGGAATGACTACTTTTAAATGGCAAGAATATATCTAATATATTGGTAAAGGATAGACCAGAGATTTTTAAGGCAATAATCCCAAATTTCCCTACCTGCTTTTTTTAGCTCCCAAAGAAAATTGCCTCTGTTATTTCATCTCAAAATTACATGATTTCTAGTTGTAAAAAATTGAAGGATACAAACATAAACCTTTGATTCTGGGCAAAATTGACTTCAGCGAGATAAAAAAGGCCTAATGGCAAGAAACTAATACAACAAGCTTTCTTTAGAATAAAAGGGCATCCTTTAGTTACAGTGCCATTTTGTTTTTTGAATTGGGCCTCCCAATTTTCTTAGTCTGATTCCTATAGCAAGCACATGTTAAGGACTTAACAATTAAGAATGGTGGAAAAATAACTAACCTTTATAGGATGGTCTACCAGTATACAATCTCTCCTCTAATAAAAGATTCATTATATCCTTCTTGGTAGATTTTACAATGTTTCACAGAGTACTGCTTTCATGATGTAAGGGTTAAGGTGGCGAGATGCAAGCCAGTACTGTTCAGAGCAGAGAAAGGTATTGTGTAAACGTATCTAGCATTATTAAGTTTTTGACATTTCTGCTGTTAGCTACTTCCTGAACACAAGGTTGAGTTTTTGGAAGAATAGAAATTGATACCCATGCATGATCTGACACATATCCAGGGGAAAGTACAGTATTTGGGGAAGATGGGTGGCACATAAATTAAATAAATAAATAAATAAACAAACTCTATTTTCATAGGTGCAAATGATATTTTCACTAAAGACTTAGTTATAGCTTTTTAATGCAAAGATAATCCCTGTGCAGGATAAATTGCATATGCAATTTCATAATGTCATATAACAAATATCTTATTTTACTTTACACAGATAAGATTGGTGAAAATATTATCTCTATACATATGGCAAAACATTGCCTTGCAATGTCAAGATAATCATTTGGATTCTAAAATAATTTACAGAACTTCAAAAAGAAAAATTCTTATTATCATACAACTTCTCCATGCCATTGTTCAGGAGAGCACAGTGATTCAGACAGACTTTCAGGGGCCAAAAATGGCAGGAGGTTGAGGGCAATAGGGAACGCAACTTGGGTTCAGGTTAGACAATATCCTGAAACAAAACTTCATTCAGAGGAGGATGCTGACATGATAAATATGGTGTCTTGATGTTTTTAAATGCTGGGGCTGGAGAAGACCATGGATAGCCAAGAAAACAAATAGATCATTGAACAAATCAATCCAGAGCTCTCACTTGAGGCACAAATGACCAAGCTCAAACTATCATATTTTGGACACATTATGCAAAAACTCACCTCCCTTGAGAAGTCCATAATGCTGGAAAACATGAAAGAAAAGAGAACAGTATGAGCAGCAATAAGCTGAATGGGCTTAATTACCACAATATTGGGTACACTGTTGAGAGACTGGCGAAGAGCCAAGTTGGGGAACAGATCATCCTGAAGAAAGTCTATCTATGTGGTTGCCAAGAGTCAGCACTGACTAGATGGCTCCAGCTCACTTCATCAGATGAATGAAAGCTTATGCCTTTTAATAAAATTTGCTAGTCAGAAAAGATGCTATCAGATTCCTTCTGATTCTTTGCCACCATAGACAAACATGGGTCTCTTCCTACATTGACAGTACATAATCAACCTGAATTGAAATGAGTTACCAAATGCCATAGGTGAGGCAGAAGAAACAGAATTAAGCACAGTCTGAAGGCAGTAAGTAAAATGTCAGTAGAGAAATCCTGTACATTTCTATTCAAAAGTAAGCCAACTTAACTCAATGGGGTTTGTTCTTTAATATGGATATAAATGAAAACATATCTATCACAATCTGAACTCAAGATATTATGAACTGCTAATGTGGATTCTGCTGAAGCACTGAAGGCAGCAATGAGCACAATGAAACCACAATTCTTGGCTGTAAATATGTGCAAAAATTAGCATATACTTGGGAAATTACTTTAAAATCAGCATATATGTGGCAAAATTGCATTAAAATGTTATGCTAGGGCTAAATTAAGAAAGAATATATGAAGAAAGCTACATAGAAAAATATATTATAAAAATGCATATAAGGTTTATAATAGGGTAATTAAGTAGACAAATGTATTAAGGGGTAAGCATGTATGTTGCATAGAAAAATACATACACATTGGAAAAATATTTGTATGATAGTAACTGTGGATTTTAGGCATTTTTAATGAAATGTTCAGAAATTAGAATAAAAAGAATGCCAAATGAATACATATGGCGCTGACACTGACTGAATACCCACTGATTTGCACATCCCTGATTCTAAATATACAGGGACAAATATCTATAAAATCCGTCTGTTTTATTCTGACTCCTCCAATCTCCTTCAAGTTTGACTCCTAGTGATGCCATGGACATATCCATGAAGTTTTCATGACAACAATATAAAAGTGGTTTGTGGAGTCCTTGGGGTTCTCTGAGCTTGGTTCTTTTCTTGTAAACGTTTCATTACCCGGCTAGGTAACATCTTCAGTGGTAGAATGGGATGGGGTTTGCTCTCTATTATGTGCTGTGGCCTGCCTTGCCAGTGCTGGTAAGGGTGGGGGTTTTGTTTTGCTCCTCTGGTTGATTGGCATGTGTTTGCTGCTTGATTGTGTGCCTGGTGGTAACCTTTGCTTATCTGGGTGATGATTGCTGGTGATGATTGCTGTGATTGATTGCTGGTGAGGTGATCTTCTGGTCTTTTGTCTCTTTTGAATAGTATGTAGATGCTGTTAATCTCTATGTGTCTGTTAATTGGTGCCTTGTCTGAATACCAGGCTTCCAAGAATTCTCTTGCATATTTGGATTTAGTTTGGTCTAAAATGCTGACAGTTTCCCAGTTGAGTCTGTCCATGTGTGGTGAGATTAAGGAGTTTTCATCATGTCTTCTGACTTCTAGTTGGTGCTCCTGGATGCGTTCTGCAAGCCTTCTGCCTGTCTGTCCTACGTAGTGCTTGTTACAGTCCTTACATTGTATGTTGTAGATGACTCCTGCTTTTTCTTCCTGGGCTACTGGGTCTTTTGGTTTACTTAGGGTATTTTGGAGTGATTTTGTTGGTTTATGTGCTACAGAGATGCCATATGGTTGTAATAGTCTGTTGGTGGTGTCTGAGACGTTTCTGATGTATGGCAGTGTGATCCTTTTCACAGCTTGTGTAGGTTATGTTGTAGTAGGTTGAGTGGTCGGGCACTTTTTGATAAAGTTGCATGGGTATCCATTTTGTTGGAAGATGTTGTATAGGTGGTCTGTTTCTTTTTTCTGCTGTTCTGGGTTGCTGCAATGCGTTTGTGCTCGCTTGAATAACGTTCTCTTCCTGGATATCCTCATCAGCAGAGGAAAGAACAGGAAATTAGAAATCCAAGTTCATCGGAAGACAACCCACACCAATCAAGTACTCCATTACCAAAGCAACAACCCAACCTCCCACAAGAGGAGCTGTGTAAGAACATTATTCAAGTGAGCACAAACTACATAGGACAGACAGGCAGAAGACTAGCAGAGCTCATCCACGAGCACCAACTAGCAGTCAGAAGACATGATGAAAACTCCTTTGGAAGCTAGACAGCCATCTGTCTGGAATGTGTTCATTTGGACTCCTCCACTGAGCAGGAGGTTGGCCTTGATGAGGCTCTCCCATTCTGTGAGCAGAATGGAAATTCTAAGATATGTTTGTTGCCATACAAGGCCATGAACCTCTTTGTAGAATCAGTTCTCTGTCCAGTGAAAGATAAAATGGAACAATCATAATCAAATTTGAAGACTTTCTTGCTTCTATTTTTCAGCTGAGCTCAGAAAAGTTTCAGTGAAGTATTATATAAGACTTTGCCTTTTATCTTATCAGGCACTGATCCACCCAGTCCAATATCAATGACTCCGTGCGGCATCAGCTTTCCAGGTTTTCAGATAAATACCTTTTCCAGTCTTTCTATCCAAGCAACTTTTAAGTAGAGATTCAAGGAACAGAATGTGAACGTGAAAGCACATGCATGCAAATGTGAATGCACCACTGAGCTCTGACTTCTTTCCAACCAGGATAATCACTTGCATGATTACTCTGGAAGAATATCGGTAGGAACTAGATAAGATCATTAGAATTCAAATCTAAAAATGCCTTGCACACAAAAACATTCTACTGATATTTCAGCTTTTCATAAAACGGGTGAGATTTCACAACTTGGCTATTAAAAATTACTATAATTAGAAGAAATCATGTCTTTGGCTCTCCAGACCAGTGCTGGCATTATACACTCTGTGTACAGCTGAAGATTAATTAACTCTGGGGTGCCTGCCAATACACTATTACATCTGAAAAGGAGAAGAAATTAGCACCAGACTAACATTATTTCTTCACATCATACATCATTCCTCACATGATCAGGTGTATGTGATAATTTGAAGATTGATTCCTCGTAGATGCAGTTCAACGTAATTATAAATATATTGAGATGATATTCCCAAGTGTGCAAAATAACAGAAGACAATGAAATATGATATAATGATTTTGCCATGCAGGGGCTGCTATAAATTAATACATCATAGGAAGTTTTGCCTATGAAAAAGCAGTTTTAAATATAAAAGTACACATCATAATATAGTAACTCAACACGTGCAGTAATATACTGCACTCTCAGTACACTCTCAGCTGTAATATAACCTTATTTTGTCCCTTTGATTATCAGTTTGCTAATATCCATGAGCTGAATTGTTAAATGGTTTCATACTTATATTTCCCAGGGCTGCATCTACTAATGCCAGCCAAAGAAACAGCCTTGTATTTTCTCCTATTGGTTCTCATTCAGTTTGAGAATTTGCTTTAGAATGGTTTTTTTTCTCATGGAAAAGAGAATTTTAGAGAAGTGTCCATGGATGGAATGTGCATTTGTGCAAATATTGATATGTTGCTGTCATAGGGTACATATAACTGTCCTTCTACCATCATACCTCTAGTATTCTGCAAGCTTCCTTCCCATAGACTCATTGATAAAGATGTCATTGACCTTTTTTTTACCATCACTGCTGCTGTCACTGCCCAGTTTTTCTGCCCCTTTTGACTGATTATGTGCCACTGAATCAGTGTGACCAAACGAGATTTTCTCCAGGAGGGTCTGTCCCCAACCTGGTCTTTCAAGCCTTCCAACAATACAGCCATTGCTGCTATAATTGAGTCCATCCATCTTACAGCTGGTCATCTTCTTTTTCACTTTCTCTTTCCCTTCACCTTTTCCAGCATTATTGACTACTCTCTGCATAATGTGTCTGAAGAATGAAAATTTGAGTCTGGTCATTTGTGCCTCAAGTGAGAACTCTGGGTTGATTTGTTCAAGATCCATTTGTTTGTTTTCCATAGTATTCTCAGGAGTCTTCCCCAATACCAAAATTCAAAATCATCAATACTCTTTCTATCCTCCTTATTCAAAGTACAACTTTCATATCCACAAAGCATCACAGAGAAAACCACTACCTGCACAATTCTGATGTTTGTAGCTATAGACAATGAGTAAGAAATGAGTTGCACCTCAGAAGGATTGGTAAAATGTGTTTGGAAAAATCATGCTGAACTTTATCTGGAGGACTGAATCATATGGTGGGTACAGCCAAAAACCTTGAAGTACAAACCTGAGATAAAAATCTGTGCCCTGCAGTAGGATTTGGGAGTGTTGTTTTAATGGTTCCTATTAAATCATTCAAAATCAGGAAGAATATTGGCTCATAAAGTCTGTACTCATTGTCTATATGCAAATGCTCAGAATATCTAAAGATAAACAAAATGAGCTTGAAAATTAATACTGGAAGGCAAATATAATTTAATAGATATATTGGAGATTTAGTGGGATGTTACTCATGAATATAACATTCATAGAGATGACATCAGAAAAGCTAGAGCTCAGAATGAGTTGAGGTTAGTGAAGGAACCACAAAAAAACCACAAATATTCTTCAGATATTTTCAAAATAAAAGTAACAAAAAAGAATCACAATATCAGGTGTTCAATGAAAACAACAAGTAACAAGCATCAAAGAAAAGATGAAACAACTCTACTCTTATTTTGGCTCAGTCTTGTTTGAAAAGAAGGTATGTAGTTTTCCTGGTAACTGTGTGGATTAAGATGAAGGGACAGGATTGAATTTTGAGATGACAGAAGTAGGGTCAGGAAATACTTAACTAAGAATGTGTTTAAATGACTGGGACAAAAATTTAAAAAATGGACTGAGAGTAACAGAATGAAATACAATAGAGGAATATGAAAATTATGTCAGGGGGAACCAAACACATGGGTACAAAATGGAGACTACCTGGCTTGGAAATACTGGATTTTTTTTTAACTGAATAGGATTGCAATGTAGTTGCAGAAAATGGTAAGTGTAAATTTTTACTGAATTAACAGAAATATCACTTCAAAATCATGGGGAATAAATTTTGTACTGTATTCTGCATGATTCAGACCCAGCCCAAATACTAGATCCAGTTCTGGGACACAAGACGAATTCATAGTAACTGGAATAAATTTAGAGCAAAGCAAGAAAAAGAACAAGGGGATAGAAACTAAATCCAGTGAAGAGTGACTGAAATAACCAAGATCGCTTACCCTTGAGAAGACTAAAGGGGATAGATATGCACTCTTCAAATACCTAAAATAATGTCACATAGAGAACAGGTTTTAGCTTTCTCCTTTCATTCTAGAGGGAAAGGTATGTAATAATGGATTTAATCTACAGAAAGGCAGATTCCAATTATATAGTGAACAAACTTCATAAGAGTAAGAACCGTTCAACAATTTCACTGGATGTGAAGTGGAGCTAGAGAGCTAGAGATGCTTTAATTTGGATTCTTGCACTGAGTAGGGGGTTGGATATAATGGTGTAAAAAGTCCCTTTCAACCATATGAATCTATGAAATACACACATAAGCCTATAGAAGACATATAGTGTTGGAAGAAAGGGTATATTACTTCCTAATCTATATCTTTCACATTTCTGTAGTGATCATTCTGCTACGTTTCTATATTAATCTGTATTTTTTTAAAAAAAATATGCTCTCAAAATGCATACATGTGTATTCTGCCTCAAAATAGTATCTAATTGTGTTTTGTATCATTGAAAACTGAGTTGTAACATTCTGAAATGTGTGAAATTTGACTGAGAGATCAGTTCTGACCTGCAGATAATCTTAAAAGTTGTAGACAACATAATTTTATATAGGAAGTCAAGTCCCAAATTCATCAAGCCTCCTTTTTGTGTTGTAACAAGAGAACCAGAATATTAGCTCTGCACTGACCAGTCTGAGCCTATGAATGCCTTAACTGGAAGGTATGAAATTGCATTCTGAGTTGTTCAGATGCTGCCACAGTGCATGTGGTCATAGGGCCTGTACAAGTCGCATCAGGTCTCAAGATATACAGAGAGCAGCATCTGTTTTTCCCAACCAAGTTATTCCGTCCTCTGTGACCACTGCTATGCCATAGTGGCAGGGCAGGAAGGGGGAAAGTAAGAGCCCCCAGTTAGTGTTCACTGCTGGTAGCCACAAGCTGCAATTTGCATCATTACAAACCTTGGTGTGCACCATCGATCTCTGTCTCAAAACTTCATCTGTTCCCTGCCCCCTCAGCTACAATGAATACATTTTAGCTGGTAAAGAAATGGTAAGTTCCAGCTACTCTAGTCTTTGGCTTACAATTTCATACAAAACAGATATGATACACAGCTGTTTTAAAAAATTATTAGAATGCCTATATTGGAGAAATATGCAAACATATGCATTTATTAGTAGAACATTTGCATTACATTAAAGAAAACTACTGGTGCATATAATAGCCAAAGTATATATATAGAAAACATAAATTAGGGAATATGCATGTAAATTTTATATTATTTTTCATTTGGAATTTTTGAAAGAATTTTAGAAGAATTGCAATCTGATATAGAAAGAGGATGAGATATATGTAAAAAAAATTGTAAACATGAGAAATCCAAAACTGACAAACTTATTCATCCTTATTACTTACTAGAGTTCTGACTTAACTAGCTTCTATTAAGCAGAACACCTCATCAAAATACTCTACTGCTCTCAGGAAAAACTGGGGTGATATTCTATATAGTGCAGTACCATCATGATTCACTTTATTTGCAAACAATTAAGAGAGAACAAGGGGAAAAAAACATAAGTACTCTTTTGAGAATGTCTAAACCCACATTAGTATAAATAATTTACTAAGTGCAAATAAACTCTACATAAAACGGCTGTTTAAGTCTTTTGTTCTTGATACAATATGTCAGTAACTAACACATCCAAACAGATCTAAGCTCCTTTTAAAATGAGGCAGTAAAACTTCATCCACTATTGTTTTAATATTGTCTTCCTTTGCCTGTTCTTCACTTCTGCTCAGTGTGCTTGCAACACATAAATTATTATATTAAAAAGAAATAAAAATAATATACTACAGAGTTTAATTATATATATTTATGGATTACTGTATGAATTTAGCATATTAGAATGATTGTGGAATTACATATAAGGAGTCAGAATCTGATTGGCCTGTCACATATCATGGCTACACACAAACTACATGTTCTATGCAAGTTGAGCAACCAATTAAAGAAAAGGCAGAGCAGATGTGCAAGCATCCCGTTTATGCTTCTTGGAAGGGAAAGCTAGTCGCCATCCCTATGGTGATAGATTTGGCTCCGTTTCTCCAAGTGTCATTTGCTGATTTCCTTTCCTACAAAAGCCAAAAACAGGAGCAAGTTATGCACAGCTTCTCTGGGAAGAGATCTGAGGTCATCTGCACCCATGCTGAAGCCCAATTGTACTTCAAGATATTTGGGACTTCCATTAGAATGTGTAAACACTTATGCGGAAATAATCGCATTCAGATGTGATTTTGAAGCTGTTAGATAACGTAGAAATGGATTGTTTTCAAGCGCAAGAAAACAAATGTCTGATGTTAGAGTGACAATAAGCATGCATCCCTACAGATTACTTTTGTTTTAACAAAATTGCCCAAAGCATAATTAAGATTCAGAATATCTTGTTCCTTGTTTTCTTTTTAATAATTTTATTTTATGCCATACTTCTTCCCAGAGGCACCCAGAGCAGTATATAAAAGGAAAATAAAACAGTCTTCAATAAGACAATAAGACCATTAATGATAAAAACACTAATCTACATTTTAAAACAATATTCATAAAAAAATCTAAAAGAAAGTCTAACCTTGGAGTAGTTATCATTCAAGGTAAACAGGTTTGTCTTCAATTGTTGTTTCAAAGAACCATACTTTCCTTGAGACGAGGTTCCATAACTTACACATAATTTTCATGCAATAAATCACTTTTTTGTGTAAATATCCCATTTAATGTTACAATTAAATGAGCCTGGTCTTGGATTCAATGACTGACAGAGCTACCCTCCAGTCAGAGTGATCCTTGCAATCAGGTTACTATTGGATGTCCTATCACATATCTTGAATGGGGGAAAAACGTTACTTCATCCTTAAAACATTTCTAGTTATATTTCTAGTTATTAGTACATTTCTAGTTATATTACCTATCTTCCTTACCTGCCTTGTGGAGGATTTGTTTTTATTTTATTAAAAAAAAAGTGAACAAATAGATATCTTAAAATTCTTCTCAGCCTCTGACTATCAAGTCAACTACATTTTGAAAGGGGGCACATTATTCCTTTCCACAACCCCTTCCTTTTATATAAAAATCTATCAGCCAATCTGCCTGAAATGAAATTAGATCCCCTCTCAAATCTAAAAACGTATGGGTAATTATGGGAATATAGTTTAAATCCCTTTCAATTATTTCTCTAACATTTGGCACGCTTCATAGTTCACAGGGATACAGTTGTCCCAGCAAATACAGGCACTTAGGGAAAAAATTTCAAGGTACGTCGCTTCAGAAGCCCTGTACAAGTTTCTATGAAATCTGGCACTATTTAGCATGCACAAATTTCTTTCAAATTTCCTTCCACCTAACAAAAAATGAAATTGCTAGGACCATTTAAGTTTCCCCCCTAAAAATAATGGAGTGATTTATGTGTGAGGCTGGACTCACTCCCCCTTCCCACCAAACACAAAGTGCTCCAGCCTTCTACTTAAAATGAGACTTCATCTGCAGGTACCAACAGCTGGCAACACTTTTCAACACAGGGCACTATGGGGACTGCAGTATGATTTTCTGCTCTCCCTGAAGACCTCAAGGAAATTCTGAAATCTTTGGAAATTTATTTATTTGCTGTATGATTACTCTTTGCATTTGGGGAAGTTTGGAGTTATGAAGAGGCAAAATTAATGTTTCAAGTGTTTCAGAGTCTCCAGTCTGCCCCTTAAAGATCCCCCAAAGGTTAAGCTTCTAAAGCATGTAATCCACTTTGCCCTTAAAATCCCCAAAATGAAAGCTTTCGCTTGCCTACTCTGGGAACGATATATCGAGGGCAGTCCATTGGCTGCAGTTTACCCTTTCTTGGCCTATGCTGTAGTGCAAGAAAACAAATGGGAAATAATATAAAATGCAAAATGTTTTATCAGCAGAATACTGTTTGCCCTGTATTCTATGAATTTTACTAAAAGGTCTTTTAAGAGATATTTTCCATGATTAACATGTTGATAAACTACTTTAAGGGCAAATGCTTTCAGGAACAGTTAACATAAAATTCTGAAAATTATAGTGACAATTACTACCCCATATAAAATGGCTAGGTAATTTTTACTTCATATGTTAAAGGGTCTTTTAGTCTAGCCAACACATCAGCTCTTGTTCCTACTGAATGTATTCACTGTCTTCTTCTTATTAGTGAATATGTAATACTTGGAATCAAACTAGATATGATATTAAATCACCTCTGAATTTTGTGATGTTCTTCCTGTTTTATTAAAATAATATTAAATAATTGATCTTCAGTGCAAATTAGAATTGTAGCATGGTATATGGTAATATTTAGTCTATGGTATTTCCAAATTTAAAAATTGGAAATTTAAAATCACTAAAGAAGCTATTTGTATCTTCAGGGATTCTTTCAGTGAAATAAATTTATTTTTTTTACAAAACACACCTGCCAATTTATTCTTAATCAAATAGCTTTTTAATATAAAAGGAAATCCTAAGCACAGGATTCAAAGAAGAGATTAATAAGGTTTCTTCTTTGACCCTTAATAGGTTTTTCCAGGTTCTTTTCACTTCCCTCAATACCTCATACATACAATATGATGGTTTATACATACAATACAATTATATGGCAGGAGATCCACTTCAGACTACATATTACAATTGTGAGAACGGAATGTTTGAAAAAAGCTAAAATTACGGCCCACAGATTATTCTTCAATGAAGGAGCTCCATAAAACATACTTGATTTCTTCCCTAACACTTCCTTTTATCACCCTCAAAACAACCTTATGATATAGGGTAGTCTGAAAGCTGGCCCTAGGGACCAAGCAGGAATTGTAACCCAGGTCTACATTATAAGTCCAGCATCCTAGTTAGGAAAGCACACTTAGTTTCTTTAATCAGAAGCACAGGAATGAAATGGTGCACATCAATAACTGATGTTACTCCCAACTTTGGATGCTGTTTGACTATAGCTCCCATCATCACTTGCAAGAGCAGTCTCCTAAGAACTGCTGAACTAAGAACTCCTAAGTAATTCCCATTACTAGGAATGACATAGAAATGTACACAGAATTGAAAATGTTTGGCTTAATTATTCCCTTTTGTCTTTGAGAAAAGAGGTTTAAGAATGCTAGCTGTTGTTCACATTACCTTCATAGCTGATAAGGAACCTGCTGCTTTTCTGTATATGTCTGTGCAGCAGCTAAGAAAGACTTCAGAGCCACACACCAATTATTAGCACAGTCGTATATACTGTACATACTGTTGCTTCATTGACAAGATATGGGCTCAGGCCAGTCATTCTCTCTCAGCCCTAGGAAGGAGCCAAGGGCAAACCACTTTTGAAAAACCTTGCCAAGAAAACTGCAGGGACCAGTCCAGGCATTTGCCAGTAGTCAAAAACTGACTCAAAGCACACACAACACAAAAATCTCTTTCTTAACATATGTTTATCTTAGAAAGATCTAACTATCATTCAAAACACAAGTAGCACTTTATTCTAGATAGCCTGTATTCACAGAAATGATTCCATGAAGACTGAATTAAGTCAAGTAGCATCAGAATAATAAAAAATCATGTAGAGATCAAAAAGAGAATAGAACTTCTCTGCCTTCTAACCACTGAGCAAAATGTTTACATAGATACATAAACTCATTCAGAACTAAATTATCATCATTAATCATTTGTGTGGCAGAACTAGCAACTCACTAAGCAATTTCCAAGAAGGGGTATTACATAAAAGTGTTAAAATTAGTATATACTATAACTACTTGTTTTAACTACTCTCAAAATACCACACACAGAGCAGATCGATAAAAGTTGAGAAGGTGGTGATGGGGTGAGGTAGGTGTGATTTATATATTCTCAGTTTGATGTGCAGCATGTCACAAGCCATTTACATTTTCTTTTTATGAAAACTATAAATATAGGACAAATCTTGACTGCTTTCAAATCTTGACTCTTCAAACTGAGCACAGGACAGAATCAAGCCAAGGTGAAACTAGACTCCATGGAAGCAGTTGCTGAAAATGAGTAAGAGGCAGCTACAGTCAGTATCTATACATAATTTCAACCCTTACACAGTGACCACTTCTTCAAGATGAAATGACATGGAATTCATCCCCGGAAGTGAGGGAAGGAGGGTGAGAGAGAGAAAGCCCATCTTAAGTAGAGCAAATGTTCATAGGTCTCATGATTTCCTGAAAGTAGAAAATTATTTACAAGTAGTGGGAAAAAAACTGCCTGCTCATATTGTGGCAGAGCCACATGAATTCTGTCTCCCTATTCCAACTGCCCAATGTACACATTTGGAATTTATATGAGTGGAAGTCAAGTTAGACCATCTGGGGAAGATATATTAATAGCATATATTTGGAGAGAAATAAGGAGAATTGTTGAGTTGCAAGTAATATTATGAAGAATCTATGAAGAAATTACAAGTTACGTTCACCATAGCCACAGTAAGTCCCAGTTGCTATATGAAGATCATCATGTATGAACAGGATGTACTATTACATTCTGTTCTTTCTACAAGGCAAGAGGGAGGAGTGGTAGAGCTAGCTACTATGAGTATTTGTATATGAGTACATGAGTACAAGTAGTCCCCAGTTTAAGAACGAGTTCCGTTCCCAAGGTCTGTCCTTAAGTTGAATTTGTATGTAAGCCAGAACAGTATTATCATATAATACTGTATAAGTAGTATTATGTAATTAACTCAAACCAGTGTGTGTTTAACTCGAATCATTGTGTATTTCATTCGAATTTTGTTCGAATGAACAAAAGGCTGTTCATTCTTAACTATGGGTCATCTTTAAACTGGGCATTCTTAACCCGGGAACTACCTGTATATGAATCCCATTGGGAGCTGCTGAAACCTCAGTTGGAATAGAAGAGAGGACGGTGTGGATAAGTTCTTTTTGTTCTTCTCTTCACAGCTTTTCCTTTCCATGAACAGAAACAGTTAGTAGGGGCTCTTTCTTCCTGTCCTTTGCTCATGAATCATCAGCTTGTTTGCTTTTCCTTATGAGTAGTGGCACTGCTCCTTGAGGAAAGTCCAAATGTCCTTGTTGACAAGATATCTCACTATCACTTGCTGATTCTCCTTCTACCTTCTGTGGGCCTACAGCATCTACCCCATTCTCACTTTCAAAGGTAGAATTCAAACCAGACCTGCTCAGGCTCTGTAAGGCACACATAGCCTTACATTCCAATACCTACAACACGTGGACCAGCAGATGGGGAAACGTATTTTAACCCAGCCGTTGAGGATGTTTGAGAAGTCAATATCTGATTCTAATAAGCAAATAAACAGATAAATCACATCTACTGAATGAAAACCTGAAGCTATTTCAGAAAGGACAGCTTTTTCAAAGCAAAAGAAACCAAGGAAGGGGAGGATATTACATAAAGAAAGGCAGATTTCCTTCCAATACATTAATTTCCAACTATCATATTTATTTGCCTTAAAATATTATAAATAAGGCAGCTAACATCATAGCACATCATTTCAGTTTATTACAGGAAATTAAATGTTTAGCTTTCTTTTTTTAAACCAAGGGCAAAGAATGCCAAGCAGCTTCCTCCAAGAGAGGAAGGCCAGGGCCGCCAGCACTGAGCTGTGAGCAGACTCTCAATAGACCTCCCTGCCACAGCTTGCACACTGCTCTACCTTTCATGTCTGCTTCACATTTCGGGCACGCCAACAAACTTTCCATTCACCATCACTTTCTCAAACAGAAGACAAGAAAGACAGACTCTTAAATAGCAGGGCTCAGGCATACATTGGTTCTTCATATACTGTTGCTGAAAGAACTCAGCCAGTGCTGCAAGGGTTATCAAGCCTCAAAGATGAACTTTAAACTGATATTCAGATTAAAGTCAGTATTACTGGGGACATTTACCTATTTGCTAATGTCTTATTCAAACAAAACTACTATTTAAACTTGCTCAGGGATTGCAACTTACACTTCTTCCTTGCTGGTATATAAGGCAAAATACCAGGGTTGACATTAAGATAATGCAATTCTCTGTGCATTACAACATTTTGAAAATATGTGCATGAAAAAAAACCTTATTAATTTTTTTTCATAGCATAGAAATTATGAAAGCAACTGTAAAATAGCCTAATGGTTCTAAGTAAAGAAGCTGATTGTAAAAAAATCAGACATTACTAAGAATATCTTTGACTTTAATGAAGCTGGGCCTTTCCCCCTCCATATAAGTGCATTGTTTTCAGTTTGATATATGCCACAATTTGCTCACTCTGTAAGATTTTATCTACAGAAAAGAACTTTCCTCAATAATTTATAACGACTAAAATTTCATAAGTAAAAAAAAAAAACTAGTACAAAGATTTGAATTCCATAAAAACATTTAAATTAAACCCAATTTGAAATGTTGGGTTAGATAAGAGTGTTTGATAACACAGCAACAATATATAGCAGTATTTTCCAACCTGGGCAACTCCCACGCCAGCATGGCAATTCCTGGCTATTCTGGGGGTTGAAGTGCACACATCTGGATATTACCCAGCTTAGGAAACACTGATATATAATACATTTATAGATGTATAGTTTCAAGAGAAAATCATATGCATTCTTAATTTTTTCCTTGTCTTTCTTAAAAATTATTAATAGCAATGACTTAATTGGATATAATGTAATGAAGTCAAGCTGTCCTAGTAAAGAGTGATATAAGTATTATTTAATGCATTTTTTTAAAGTTGTTTTTTAAAAAAAGCTATCTACCATATCTATCAATGTATTCTCTCACTTAACTGATATAAATACAGCACTTTACAGTTTTCCCAAGATCTCATTGTAATGCACCAAAGCTTCACTCACCAAAAAGAACTGTTCTTAAATTTCAATAGCCATACTTTTTTGAATTTTGCAACACAGTTTTCAAAATAAAATACATCCATTAAAGTGAGCACAAAATTTGTATTTATTAAAATAACATACAAAACGTGTTACAAATAAGTGCATATTAGCCATAATTATATGCTAAACTTCATATATTGGGACATATAGGTGAATTTACAAGTAGAGTTAAAATAATCACAAACTGATATAGAAATGAGATAAAATCAATATAAAGTAGGGAGAATGCGAAACATAGTTGGAAAGGGCACTGACCTTCTATATGACATCCAGTATGATAAGATATTGAAAGAGTGTGATCATATTCCTACTCAGTCAGCTTTTCACAAGGCTAAACAAACTCAGTCTCTTCAATCTTTTTTCATAGGGCTGTTTTTAATCTGATCATCTTTGCTGCCCTTCCTGGAACTTGTTTCAATATGTCTGAATCTTTCTTAAGGTGTGATACCCAGGACTCGACAAAGTATGAGGTGTAATCTGACAAAACAGAGTAAGGTGGAATAATTGTTTCTAGTCAGGGTCATCTTGGAGGGGTAGAGTCAACAATGTCAATATGGTGAGCATGACCAGCTGATCAAACATGCAACACATGCAACACACATGTGAAAAGGGATGGGGCTTCTATCACCCCCGTAACACTCGCCATTTTGATGCTGTTGTCACCCTCCCTTCCCATGGGTGGCCCTGCTGCTATGATTTGGAAATTATAGTTAGAAACAGCCTAAATTGACAAATTCATCCCTTCTTAAGTATAGTATATTCTTCTGTATTTAATAAGAATAGCTTGTTCATGTTATATGTATGTACATGTGTGCCTTAAAGTCAGTTTTTGATTCTTGGCAACTGCCTGGACAAGTCCCTGCAGTTTTCTTGGCAACATTTTCAGAAGTCTTTGCCCTTGCCTGCTTCCTAGAGCTGAGAGAGAGTGACTGGCCCAAGGTCACCCAGCTGGCTTTGTGCCTGAGGTGGGACTAGAACTCACCGTCTCCCGGTTGCTAGCCTGGTGCCTTAATCGCTACACCAAATTGTTATTAATAGCTGACTTTTCTTTTGACATAATTTTCATTAAATTGGTTATTATATTATATGGCTTTATGCCTCAGACAGGACTGGAACTCAGAGTCTCCTGGTTTCTAGCCTGGTGCCTTAACCACTACACCAAACTGGCTCTCTTTGTTCATGTTACTTATCCAATATTTATTGAAGATTATCACAAGAATGAGTATTTAAATTACTTTTAAATTCATGATACCTTCTTAAAATAGAGCTATTTCCTTCATAGCACAGTTTTCATAACAGATGTTATGGATACCAAATTTGGATTAAGCAATCGCATAATCCCCTTTGTCTATAATACTGAGATGTGCAGCACTTCGGATCCAAAGCAGAAAAGACTATTCAGATCGGCTGTGAGACAAATGCTACACTGTTGGCACAACCTTAAAGAAATCTACTTCTTTTCCTGGTTTCTCATGGTAGCGATCACAGGAAAATACAAGTGTGAGGTAAGAAGGCACCAGCACAGTGCAACAAGATGGCTTGAAGTGGGAATGGACATGCTGTCAGCACCTTATCTCAAACATGGGTTTTGGTGTGTGGGGGGGTGTCATACAGCAACCATGAGAACCTAGGAAAAGACAACTTTTTACAGAAGGCACTGACAGTAGTTGGAGGACAGGAGGATTTCTGAGGAATCCCAGTCTTCTAAAATGAAAATTTTAACAAACACAGCCTGGCCTGCTTTGAAATAGGAATTAGGATCAGGTAACCATACTTGATAGAGCACTCTAACTTGTATCTACTTCCTTACCCACTGATTATCGAAGCAATTTATTGGAGATCCTGACTGAATTGCTTCACAAGCTGCCATCAGCAACTTGACCTGTCTGCTCATATGCTGGATTCTTCTGTAAGATCAGGTTCTATATGTACGTCATAATAGTGAAACCCCAAAATATAGCTGTGTAGTTCAAAAAAATTAATACACATTTTAGATTAATAGAATTTATCTAAAATAGATAAATCATTTGTTTTAACTTCTAGTAATGCACCCTGCTTAAAAGAAAATTTCAAAAATGTTCTCATTTGGTGCAAAGAATTATTTTGGTTTTTTTAAAATATATTTTCATGCTTTAATGAACATTATAACACAGACATTCATTCTGCTTATATGTGCATTTACTAGAGACAATGTGCACAGGTACATGATTGGTGACATTTCTTTTCCAAGTAATTTAATTTTTTTAAAGGTTAAGACAAAATTAAGATTAAGATTTCAACTTCTCAGTACATCTCTTCCCCTCTTTCTGTTATGGTATTTTTAAAGAACTTATTGCAGAAATGGCAGAAAAGACAGCTATATGTAACCATGGAAAATTAATATACTTATTCCAAGAGCAAATAAGCCATGCCAGAGTAGACTGAAAGATCTAATACGAAGATGTTGATGGTGGTCCTATGGGATGTAATTTATACTGCTTTAGAATGCAAACTATGATATGTAGTACTGTATTCATTGTAGGAGTGCTGTGTTACTTTATGGTGGCAAAATATCAGAAGGAATCTGGTTTTCTGATCAACACGTTATTAAAAGTCATAATCTTTTTGAGCTGGAGTTCACTTCATCAGATACACAAAATGGCTAGACTGTTGTAAGATTTAAATTAGGGAGAGTTGGAGGAGAGACGGGAGGAGATGACAGGTTGATTATCCAAATGCAGGTAACATGTGAGACAGATTACAAATACCTTATCAATT
This sequence comes from Python bivittatus, assembly GCF_059951505.1. Taxonomy (NCBI): domain Eukaryota; kingdom Metazoa; phylum Chordata; class Lepidosauria; order Squamata; family Pythonidae; genus Python; species Python bivittatus. The sequence continues at coordinate 2,106,289 of NW_028277040.1, read as the reverse complement.
AATCATTGTAATATGTTTAAAAACCATTGTTTGTTGAGACTTGCTGAGATTTCTGAAACTTTTTGATGTATGTGAGTTCAACAATCTCTTGCTCAATGGTGTTGTTAAAGCCCAGTTTTTCCAAAACAGTCCTTTGAGGTCTGCTGTAGAGTGTTCTGAAGGTTGAAATGTTTTGATATTACTTTGTCCTTGTTTTGAATCCTGATATCAAATTTATGTCCATTAATTCTTTGGCACAAAGTTTATTCTATTTGTTATGTAGAGGCATTGCTGACAGAGGATAGCATATACAGACAGTTCCTGGGTTAAGAATCTCTGACTTACGGACAATTCATACTTACGAATGGACTGTCTATTACTAAAAATGGCAGATGCCGTTCTCCTTCCTTGAGTCAACAAACCACTGAAGCCGTGCATTTTTAATATACAGCCTGTTTTCAGCAGTTCATGAAAACATTGCACGGCTTCAATGGTTCGTTGGCTCGAGGAAGGAGAATGCTGTCTGCCATTTTTAGTAATAGGCAGCCCATTCGTAAATATGAGTTCTGACTTACCTACAAATTCGAATTAAAGACAGGCTAAAGAATGGAACTCGTTCCTAACCCGGGGACTGCCTGTATCACATTACAGGAACAGCATGTGAAGGCACATCTAATCTTGGATGTGTACTTGTTGGGGCCTGTGACGGTGCTGTTGATCTAGATCTGGGGGTAAAGTAGACATGTGGGCTTGTTGCAGGGTCCAATTCTCATACTGGCTCATTGTCCTGTTGTTTCTTGTTGTTTGTGAGAAACTGCTTCAGGTTGGGTTGTTGTCTATATGTAAGTATGGGCCTGCTACTCAGTGCCTGAGAAGATACCATGTTATTGCCCAGTATGGGCTGTAGCTTATTAATAATGCATTTGACTAGTTTGAGCTGTGAGGAGAACAACCATAGGTGTTCTGTTGTTGTGTTTCTATGGTCTGTCTTTTAATAGGTCTTCCCTGGGAATTGATTTCTCTCTATTGATTTGTCTATGGATCTGGTTGGATGGGGAGTCTCCTGAATGCCTGGTTTAATCCCATCAGTTGAGCATCTCTATCAAGCAGAGGTCAGAACAAGGCTATGTTGCAACACGACATTATACCAATTTCGAGAATTTTATATTTCACTGTTTAGAACAACCAAAAGGAACAATCTCAAAAATTTATAGGTTATTACTGCAATTAGAAACAGGAGATCCACCCCTATGGATCCACCCCTTAAAGGAAGTTTGAGATATTGATCTTGGTAATTCCATATAGGAAACAAATTGGCAGTAATTATGGAAATGGGTGGATTCACCTCAGCTTCAGTGCAAGAACTGCAGTGGAAGATTATACATCACTGGTACTTGACTCCAGTTAGATTAGCACATATATATCGAAATTATTCTTCCAAATGTTGGAGAGGTTGTCCCCAAAAAAGGTCATTTTTTCATTTGTGGTGGTCATGCGATACACCCTTTGGGTGTAGAATTTTTGGAGAGATAAGTCCTGTCACTAAACAAAGAATTGAATGCTCTCCAAAGTTAGGCTTACTGCTTTTATTTACAGGACCAAACTTCATGCTTAAAAATAAAGAACTTATTATCTATTTAATTTTAGCAGCCAAAATAATAATTGCCCAACATTGGAAAACTCTAGATAACATAACGATTGAGATGTGGATTAACAAGGCCTCTTCAATTGCCACATTAGAAAAAATCAGAGACAAGGTTTAAATAATGAGACATCAGAGGCAGGTCCACAATTTAATCAAATGTGGATAGATTTTATGGTTTACGTCTATTGGTATACTTTTCATATATGGTGAATTTATATACATATATGGTTAGTATATAGTACCTGTCTCTTTATTTACATTGTAGATGACTTTTTTTTGTATTTTCTATATCTTTTTTTTCCTCTATGCATCTTGGATTTATGTTAATGTAGTTACCTGATATTATTTGTTAATCACAGTTCAATAAAAACAATGGGGAAAAAAAGGTCAGAACAAATGTGGTTGTATTCTAGAGCCTCACTATAGGTGACAGGTTTGGGG